>NC_081569.1:141957598-141984862 GCF_022355385.1 Mustela nigripes
GTTATTTATTTATTTATTTGACAGAGAGAAATCACAAGTAGATGGAGAGGCAGGCAGAGAGAGAGAGGGAAGCAGGCTCTCCGCTGAGCGGAGAGCCCGATGTGGGACTCGATCCCAGGACTCTGAGATCATGACCTGAGCCGAAGGCAGCGGCTTAACCCACTGAGCCACCCAGGTGCCCGGTTTTCTAAATTTTTTTAAAGATTTATTTGAGAGAGAGCGAGAGAGCAGTGCAATACCATCACCACAATCAATTCTAGAACACTCTGACTACCTCGAAAAGAAACTCTGCACTCATTAGCAGTCACTCCTTAATGCCGGCCTGCAGCCCCTGGGAACCAGGCCTCTTCCTTCTGTCTCCATGAATTTGCCTGCTCTGGGGACTTCATATAAATGGGATCATACTGGGGCATCTGGGTGTCTCATTCGGTTAAGCATCTGCCTTCAGCTCAGGTCATGATCTCAGGGTCCTGGGATCGAGTCGTGCATCAGGCTCCTTGCTCCATGGGGAGCCTGCTTCTCCCTTTCTGTCTGCCTGCTGCTCCCGCTGCTTGTGCTCTCTCTCTGTCAAATAAATAAATAAAATATTTTTAAAAAAATGGAATCATACAGTCCACTGGTGGCGTTTCGTGACCGGGTTCTTTCACTTGCGTGCTGCCGCGTTCATCCCCATGAACAAGTGTGGCACGAGTCAGTACTTCTTACGCACCTCTCAGTGACAAGAGGATAGTATTTGGAAGAAGAGCCCATTGTATGCACCGCTACATTTGGTTTATCTGCACCTCTGTCGATGGACATGTGGTTTGCTCCCACCTTTTGGCTTTTGTGAATAATGCTATGAAAATGTGTGTGTGCATTTTTTAAAAGATCTTATTTATCTGATAGAGATCACAAGTAAAGAGGAGAGGAAGCAGGCTCCCCGCTGAGCAGAGAGCCCAATTCGGGGCTCAATCCCAAAACCCCAAGATCATGACCCTAGCCTAAGGCAGAGGCTTAACCCACTGAGCCACCCAGGCGCCCCTGTGTGTGTATTTTTGCAAGCGTTTTCATCGGTCCTAGACAGACGCCTAGCAGTGGAGTTGCTGGACCCAATGGAAAGTCTCTGTTTCATTTTTGGAGGAACTGCCAGACTGTTTTCTAGAACAGTTCCACTCCACACTCCCAGCAGCCGGGTAGGAAGTCCCAATTCCTCCACGTCCTCACCAATACTTCTTAGTCTCTCTCCCTCTACTTCTGTTTGTGTTTAGAATATTCCAGAATAACACTTAGGAAAAAAAAAAAAAAGAGAGAGAAGAAATTAGAAATGCAGAGTTTATAAACCAAAATGTTTTGGCCAGTCTTGGTTTACCTGTCACATGCCAGACACTGTCCTATGTATTTGGGATAGACAAAACAGAGAAACGTCTGATATTTGAACTCAGGACTGGCCGGATCAGCTCTTCCTCACCCGCCATCTTGGGAGGTAGAGCCCAGCCTGGAATTTCCACCCCTGCCCTTGGTCCCCAGCCTGGGAGGGACAGGGGGGATGACTGAGGGGAAGGTGCTCTCACCCTCCATCAGGCCTCCCTCAGCCCTGGAGGCCCCCGGTGCCGCCCTCTACAGGCGGGACAGGGTGGGCGAGCGTGGAGGAAGGGGCCACCTGGCACCAAGATGAGACAAAACCAAGATGGTGGAACCGCCTTAGCAGTTCCTGGTGGGACAGACACGCCTCAGGAAGTGGGCACAGGCCCCGCTATCTTGATGAGGCTGCCTATGGGCTGCCGCCTCCAGAGTCTCCGTCTGATCCGGGTCTGCGTCCAGGTCACACGGTCACCCACGGTCACCCCCCAGCTCTCTCGTCACTCAGCCTGTGTGCAGGTCCCTTCCTCAGGCCATGTCCAAGCTTTCAAGCCTGGTGAGCCACCTGGTCCCTCGTCCCCTTTCCTCTTTGTTGCGATCAGGCCAGCTTTCTGTCAGCAGTCAGCCCCTTCCAGAAGCTTCCCCAGACTCTGCCTGTCCTTGCTGCGCTTGTACCTCAGCCGGAGCCCTTGTGGCCTCCACATGAGCTGCCGTGGCTCCGTCGGCCTCCTGCAAGGCCGTTTCATCCGCGGGGCCCGCGGGCCCGGCCTGGCCTAGCGCTCGGTGGCTGTTGGCGGATGTATATGCCTGAGAGGAATCACTAGAGACCGAGAAGGCTGACGGACGGGGAGGCAGGAGTGGGGGAACTTCCTGGAGGACGGGAGGCTCAGGCTGGGCCTCGGTGGCAGCTCAGAACAGTGTGTGGTAAAAGCGAGCCTGCGTGAGGGAGGCTCGGAGGACAGGTGGGGAAGGTCCCCAGAAGCGGCATGTCCTTGCAAGGGAAAGCTGTGTCACAGCACCTGCTCGACGCCGGGCACGGGGAAGCCCGCTACCTAGCGAGGCCAGGAAGCTCTTCCTGGCGTCACCATTTCTCATTTACAATCGAGGTCAGAGGTGTGGAGTCCAGTGACTTGCTTCAGGTCACTTTGAACGCCGAGAGACTGCTTTCCCTAGTTTTTCTTTTTTTATTTGACAGGCAGAGTCACAAGTAGGCAGAGACAGAGGGGGAAGCAGGTTCCCCGCTGAGCAGACAGCCCGATGCGGGGCTCGATCCCAGGACCCTGGGATCATGACCTGAGCCGAAGGCAGGGGCCCTAACCCACTGAGCCACCCAGGTGCCCCTTCCCTCATTTTTTAAAGCTTATTTTCTTTAGTAATTTCTCTATCCAACATGAAGTTTCAACTCCTGATTCTGAGAGCCAGGCACTTGCTCTTCCTACGGAGCCAGCCAAGCGCCCCTCATGCTTGTTTTCATTTGCTATTTAAGTAAAACCATTAAAACCCACCCATTCTGGCGCGCCTGGGTGCTCAGGTCATGGTCCCCGACCATGGGAGCCTGCTTCTCCCTCCACCTCTGCCCCTCCCCCACTTGTGTGTGCTCCCTAATATTTAAGAAACTTTCCAAGATTTTTTATTTGTAGGAGAGAGCACAAGCAGGGGGAGCAGCAAGCAGAGGGAGAAGCAGGCCCCCTGCTGAGCAAATGTGGGGCTCCGAGGACCCTGAGATTTGAGAGGGAGCGAGCTTGGGTGGCAGGCAGAAAAGGGGACAATCTCAGGCAGACTTCCCTGATCCCAATGCGGGGAGACGAGGGCAGTCACAACCCTGCCCCAAGATCATGACCTAAACCCAATCAAGATTCGGCCCTTCAACAACAGAACCACCCAGGTGCCCCTGAACTGATTTTTGAAGACTTAACAACCATTTTTTGTTTTTAAAATTTTGACCACCAGAGATCACAAGTAGGCAGAGAGGGGGAAGCAGGCTCCCTGCCAAGCAGAGAGCCCGATGTGGGGCTCCATCCCAGCAGCCCATGATCATGATCGAAGCCGAAAGCAAAGGCCCCAACCGACTGAGCCACCCAGGGGCCCTGAAGATTTAACAACCGTTTGATGTTAAGCTAAATTCAGTTGGTTTTTGCATGTTGATCTTAGGACCTCCTTCATGTCTTGCCTCCAACTCAAACCTGTGACCTGCCCTCCTCCACAGGATGGGACTATTCTGGAAGGTGTTAAGCAACCCTGGGTTTTGAGGCCCCCCATGTACTTTTGGAGCTCCTCACCCAGCGCGCTGAGCATCCATCTTCTTGGTGGTCCCGGGTCCAAAAGGGGTCAGTGGGGGATGTTTCCAGATACACAGCTTGCCTCAAGCGCTCAGCAACTCTCGGGGAAATCACGGAGGTCCTCTGTAGATCCCCTCGCGTGTCCAACAACCTCCAGTATTCACCAGACCCAGGAAACTCAGAAGGAACACCCCCACCCCCGACATTCCTTTCAGTGCAAAAACCTCACACTTCCTCCCAGCTGGTCCCCTCTTTCCGGGAGCAGCACAACACCAGAGAGCCGGTTTGGGAGGTAAATTTGGAACCAGCACAAGACAGCCATTGCGGAGAGGATCAGATGGGCTTACCACTCAACCAGGGACTCAGTGGTTCTAGGGAGCCAAGGGCCCACCCTGCCCCAAGACACACAACTTGGGGGTTCTCTCCTGGCCCAGCGACCTAGGCTGGTCATGATCATGGTTTGTATGTGACCTTAGCCTCCAAATTCTGCATGCACCTGCTACCACCCGTTTTCAAACCCAATTTTAGGATTGGCCATTGCTGCCCCAGCTCCCAGAGGGGAAGCCTCTGGCTCGGCTGGTTGGTGGAGACAGGAGCTCCCCTTCTCCCCGTGGCGCTCACAGGGGTCAGCAACCGCTCGCTGAGTGTCTTGCCTGAGGCTCAATAAAGAGCCGGACTAAGAGGCTTTCGGGTGGGCTGGCCTAAGCAGATTTGAAGAACTCATACCTGGAAGGCTGAGGTATTAAGGAGCTATATTTAGGACAGAAAGGTTTTACAAATACAGAAAAGCAGTTTGGACATGAAAATCCTGCGCAAGGAACGGTCTGTGAGGGAATGGGACCCAGCACAGGGAGACGCCGTGTTGCGTCACGCTCCCATTCTCTGCCACGCACTCTAGAATGTGCCCCCCCACCCCCAGGGCCCCCACATCAGTGTGCACGGGCAGGGCGGTTGAGGACCTCAGGCCCCCACGGGAACCACGTCCCTCTTAGTCTCCTCATAAGCAACACGTGTTTTATCTCGGGTTCTTCCATCTGGGGTGCCTGATCCCCTACAACTCCCATGATGTTCCCCCCCAAGACACACACTTTCACAGAACTTTAACTTGTATTTGTTACAACCTTTTATTGTAGAATGTGACTTGAGCACTACATTTCCACTCACGGAACTTGTGGAGTTACTCCTCCAACAGCTTTACAACACGCCTAAGTAGGCTGAGAATGTCGCTACTCTAAACAACGCTCCTCTTTGGAAAACAAGCCCTATACACGGTTACTCCCTTCAGCTTGGTTTAACTACTAGTTTCTAGAGGCCTGGTACATGCATCTGGTAACTACAGGGGACAGAAGATTCAAAAAGTAGATCCTAGAGGGTGAGAGCTGTTTTAACCAACACTTCTCTTTAAAACATCAAGGTATAACTCGGAACACTTCAGTAACAGACAAATTTGGTCTTACTAAGGAATCCGCTTGTAGCTAAACACTTTAGACCACAGTTAACGTTAGGTTACGCACACCTCACAACAAAGGTCACCTTGTCCAGTTACAACGAGCCGGCGTGGCACTAGGGAAGAAAAACTAGCTGGGCTTTAGCTCCTACACGTCACAGTATCACACTCGAACAGAAAGAAATCTTCCCCTTAAGTAGTTATTATCATGCCATACAGATTCTTAAAATGTTAACAAAAATAAAGAAAAACATCCTTGAAAATATATTATCAGAGGGAATGAAGATAAAGTATCGAATACATGTACAAGTAAGTCATTCTCGCGGCACCTAGTCAACCTCCTCCATGCGCGACGTGTCGTCGTCACCTTCCAGGGGGGGCATCTCCTCACTCACGGCCGCACTGCTGTCGTCAGCGGTGGGGTCATCTTCATCAATACCTGTTGGGAAAGAAGCCCCTCCTGCTGTTAGAGTTCTCGAAGCCAGCTGATCACCAGCCCACTACGCTGGTCTGTACCCACTGTAAAGGCTGAACCGTTAGTTGGTGCTGAAAGCGCTTTCATTTTTCAGACCTTCTGATCAGAAGGTCTGTTCTCTGGGTTGTTTTTTAAAATGTTTATTTATTTATTTGACAGAGATCACAAGTAGGCAGAGAGGCAGGGAGGGGGAAGCAGGCTCTCTGCTCAGGACAGAGCCCAATGCAGGGCTTGATCCCAGGACCCTGGGATCATGACCTGAGCTGAAGGCAGAGGCTTTAACCCACTGAGTCACCCAGGCGCCCCTCTGTTCTTTGAAAGAGGAGCCATTACGGTCACCCAAGCGGGAGGGGGCCACCCCAAACATTGATGAGGCTGAAGGTCCCGCCCGGCCCACGGCTCGGCGGGGAGCTTACCGAGACCGAGCTTGATCATCCTGTAGATCCTGTTGGCATGCGTCTGCGGATCTTCCAGACTGAAGCCGGAGGACAGGAGCGCCGTCTCGTAGAGCAGGATGACCAGGTCTTTCACAGACTTGTCGTTCTTGTCGGCCTCGGCCTTCTGCCGTAAGGTCTCGATGATGGAGTGGTCGGGGTTGATCTCCAGGTGCTTCTTCGCGGCCATGTAGCCCATGGTGGAGTTATCTCTCAAGGCCTGGGCCTTCATGATCCTCTCCATGTTTGCCGTCCAGCCGTACGTGCTTGTCACGATGCAGCACGGGGAGGTCACCAGTCGGTTTGACACGACCACCTACAAGCAGAGCATGAAGAAATTAGTGAATGCACGTACAAGACGCCACTACGGCTAATTTTTCGGTAGCACCACCAGCTGCATGGGTACATGGAACCCAAGGACTCCAAGGACTGAGTCAGAAACACCGCCGGCCAATTCAACTATTCAGAGCTTTCTTCCAGCACACCCTAACTCTCCCCGGGTCTTCAGCCACCTTAAGAGTTTTCTCTATGTAGGAAATGCTAATTTTCTATTCGGGAAGTTCAGAAAACACAGGGGGAGAAAGGGCCTGCGGAGGACAAACCTGGCCAACCCCTCTGGGCCCTCTAGAAAGCAGCCCATGACCAGGAGACCGCGGCAGCCCGGGGCACTGCTCTCACAAACCTTTTCTACTTTTTTCTCTAAGATGTCCTTCATGATCTTGCACAGGTTTTCAAACTTTGTCTTTTTCTCTTCCTGTTTCTTTTTCTCTTCTTCATCTTCTGGAAGTTCCAAGCCCTCTTTGGTCACAGACACCAACGTCTTCCCCTCAAACTCCTTGAGCTGCTGGACGCAGTACTCGTCAATGGGCTCGATCATGTAGATCACTTCCAGGCCGTGCTTCCGAAGACGCTCCACGAAGGCCGAGTTCGCTACCTGGTCCTTGGTCTCACCTGAAGGGTGGGAGAAGTTATAGACCTTTAACAGGCAAGGACTTCATCTTGCTTTTACCTTTTGCTATATCTAGTCAGATCTAACCACAGAGACCGCCCAGCCCACGTGGCCTTGCCTGGCTTCGTCCCTGGGCACAGACCTGCACAGCCTGGTGCCCGCGCACCCTCCGACCTTACCTGTGATGTAATAGATGTGTTTCTGGTTCTCCTTCATTCTGGTGCAATAGTCCTTGAGAGACACCATCTCGTCACCGGAGGCGGACGTGTAATAGCGCAATAGCTCGGAGAGCTTCTTCCGATTCTGAGAGTCCTCGTGGATGCCAAGCTGAAAGAGAACGTAGACTCTGAACTTTCTCTGCATTTAAAGAAAGTAAAAAAATTTGACAAACTATGACCCCTACTACTGAGGATCCAATGTGTTCACCCCAACCTTGATGTTTTTGGAGAACTGTTCGTAAAACTTCTTGTAGTTCTCTTTATCTTCGGCCAGTTCAGTGAAGAGTTCTAAGCACTTTTTGACCAAGTTCTTTCTGATAACCTTTAAAATTTTGCTTTGTTGCAGCATCTCACGGGAAATATTTAGAGGAAGATCCTCCGAGTCCACCACACCTCTGATGAAATCTGAAAAAATACAAACAAATGCACTCAAAGTCATCCCCAAAGACACAGATAATCACAATCCACAAACAGGTAAACCCAAGGAACCAAAGATCATCTCCTGCCCCACATGGGTTCTTTTTTAAAAAAATATTTTATTTGACAGAGAGAGAGAGAGAGAGAGAGATCACAAGTATGCAGAGAGGCAGGCAGAGAGAAAGAGAGGAGCCTGAACCAGGGCTTGATCCGAGGACTCTGGGATCATGACCTGAGCCGACGGCAGAGGCTCAACCCACTGAGCCACCCAGGCCCCCCCCTCCAACATGCATTCTTGAATCCACTGTGCAGAGCCGCCGAGGCACTGGCTGGGCTAGAGCCTCACACTGCCCACACTTACTCAGATACTCTGGGATGAGCTCCTCACAGTTATCCATGATGAAAACTCTGCGAACATACAACTTGATGTTGTTCTTTTTCTTTCTGTTCTCGAATAGGTCAAAGGGAGCACGTCTTGGCACAAAGAGAAGAGCTCGGAACTCCAACTGTCCTTCCACTGAAAAATGCTGTTTAAGCAAGCACACAGCGAACCATCATCAAGGGACAACACAGGTAGGAGCCACTGAAGACGCGCTCCGCTTACAGTCACAGAACCAAAAGCGCTCCTGGGGGGCGAGTAGGAGGGCTGGGACAGAGGCCTGCGCCGCAACCCACACCCCGACCACAAGACAAGCTGCAGGGACTCGGGGCACTCACCTTCACTGCCAGGTGATCTTCCCAGTCATTGGTCAAACTCTTGTAGAATTCTCCATACTCTTCGTTGGTGATATCGTCGGGGTTTCGGGTCCAAATGGGCTTGGTCTTGTTCAGTTCTTCCTGGTCGATGTACTTCTCCTTGATCTTCTTCTTCTTCTTCTTGTCCCCGTCCTTCTTCTCCTCCTCCTCCTCGTCCGAGCCGACGTCTTCGATCTCGGGTTTGTCATCCGACTCCTTCTCTTCCTTTTCTTTTTCCTCCTCTTTCTCTTCCTTTTCTTCAGCCTCATCATCGCTCACCTCTTTATCACGTTCCTTCTCCACCTTCAAAATGAGATGCAAAACCACGTCACCTCTGCATTCTGGAACTAAAGAACACCCTGGACTGGACACAGTTAACACCCGAGTGTAAGACTCAAAGAAAGAAACGTTTATCAGCCACAACACTCTGGTCGGCATCTCACGTTATCTACCTAAGTAACCAGCCTGGGTACGTGGACAGGGAGACGGAACTTCACAAAGTCCCGCCAGTGCAAGTTTGGCTCATTCCCTCATCAACAGACCCAAACACTAGGAACTTCCGGTCACCAGCTCCGCGCTCGACCCCGGGCGCGACACTCACGAACAGTGTGATGGGGTAGCCGATGAACTGGGAGTGCTTCTTCACGATCTCCTTTATCCTCCTCTCCTCCAGGTACTCCGTCTGGTCTTCCTTCAGGTGCAGGATAACCTTCGTTCCCCGACCCATAGGTTCGCCTGCGCAGAGAGAAAACTCGATTTCAATCTGAATGTGCAAATTCAGCAATTGGGAAGACAGAAAACCCTCAATTGTTCTCCACGCCACCCCCAACGGTTTTGAGCAACTTAACCGCGTGAGGTTTACTCCTACTATGCAAGGAGAACCCCGGGCAGTTAACCGCCTGCCCACGATCAGAACTCAAGGACCCCACTCCTCTATCACGTGCTTCCCGGGCCTCCACAGCATCTTCCGGGCCCCCAGCCTAACAGCACCAAGCCCTCCCCAACGACGCAAGGGCCAGGACGGCAGCCCACTGGATGCCCACCTGTGTCGGTGCGGACCGTGAACGAGCCCCCCGCGGAGGACTCCCAGGCGTACTGCTCATCGTCGTTGTGCTTGGTGATCACCGTCACCTTCTCTGCCACCAAGTAGGCCGAATAGAACCCCACCCCGAACTGGCCAATCATAGAAATATCTGCGCCCGCCTGCAGCGCTTCCATGAACGCTTTGGTCCCCGACTTGGCGATGGTGCCCAGGTTGTTGATCAGGTCAGCCTTGGTCATGCCGATGCCGGTATCCACGATGGTGAGGGTCCGGTCCTGCTTGTTCGGGATGAGGTTAATGTGCAGCTCCTTCCCCGAGTCGAGCTTGCTGGGGTCGGTCAGGCTCTCGTACCGGATTTTGTCCAGAGCCTGTGGACAGAGCCGGGGCCGGTGAGGGCCGAGCGCCCGGGGAGGGGGCGCCCGCCCGCCCAGCCGGCCCGGCGCGCCGCGCACTCACGTCGGACGAGTTGGAGATCAGCTCCCGCAAGAAGATCTCCTTGTTCGAGTAGAAGGTGTTGATGATCAGCGACATCAACTGCGCGATCTCCGCCTGGAAGGCGAACGTCTCCACCTCCTCCTCCTCCATCGGCTGGTCTTGGGTCTGGGTTTCCTCAGGCATCTGCAGGGCCGCGGAGCCGGTTACGGGCCGCCCCCGCGCCCCCCGCCCGCTCCTCCGGGAGGCCCGCGCCCGCCGGCCGAGCCGGGGCCGCCGACAAAGGATGACCTCATTTCCAGCTGCGACAGCGAGGGCCGTGCGCACGCCGCCGCCGCCACCGGGCGCCACACGCCCTCGGGGACCCCGCCCGGAGCCGGAGCCCCCTCCCCCCTTCTCCCGTCCGCCCGAGACCCCGGAGCCGAAGCCCGACGGCCGGGGAACCCCCACCGACCCGGGCGCACCCCCTTTCCCGCGAGTGGGGGGTCGGGGGGCGCAGCAGGCCCGAGGCCTCTGCCTGCGAGAGCACAGCCGCGCCGCCCCACAGGCCCGGGGCCTCCGGGGGGCCCGCCCCGAGCCCGCCGCCCTGGACCCCCGCCGCCCCCCCAGGCCCCCCCAGGCCCCCCCAAGCGCCCCCTCACCTTGGCTAAAGAACCGCACGGGCTCCGAGAGGACGCAGCACCAGGACGCAGGAGCAACTGGCGCGCCGCCCCCGCGCTTCCCTTATATAGACGCGGGCCCGCCCGGCGCGCGGCGCCTTTTCCAGAAGCCTCCCGAACCTTCCGGAAGAACCCTCCCCAACCGCCGCCGCGGCCACGCGCTTGCGCCTGCGCCGTGGCCGCGGCCCCGCCCCTCTCCCGGGCGCGCGCGGGCCCGCCCCGAGCGCCCCACCCCCAACGGCCGCCGCGCGCGTCCCCGCACCGGACTCAGTGCGCCCGCGCGGCCCGGAACTCTCGCGAAGGTCTCGCGCCTTCCGGAGCCACCACCCCCAGCGCGGCGGGCGCCGGCGCCCCACCCCCACCCGGTGCCTGCACCGCGCGCAGGGTCCCCTCCGGCCCGGCGCGAGCGCGTGCGCTCCTGCTCGGCCCAGTCCGCCGCAGTAGCGTCGTAGCTCCTACGGCCTCCGGGCTGTGTGGGCTTCGGCCCGCGGCCGTGGGGTGCCGCCGCAGCGTTGGGGCCGGCACCCGGTACTGGCCCGGACTCGGTGTCGGCAGGGATCAGGGGTTCCAGGAAGGGAGAGAGCGCGTCTCTACGCCCGGGCCAGTGATCAGAGGCTCTGGGCTGCGACTGGGGGTTCAGGGCCCTGCAGTTCGGGCAACAGGTGCGGTGAGGGGCGACCAGCGCATGCGCAGGCAGACCCGAGCCCTGGTTTGTCTTGACCAGAGAGAGCCCCTAGCCACGTGGGGGTTTTGGTAATGGGGTCTTGGAATATGGCTGAGGTTTGGTGGGGTGAGGGTTCCATCCCACACCCAAGAAAGACTCCTCAGACATCTTTGATGCAAAATGGTGGTTTGTTAAAAAGAGCTTTGGTGTTGGGGGAGGTTTTCAGAGCACGTTGACATGCTAAAGACGGCCAAAGAGCACCAGAGGCTTTGCTGCCGTCAAGTGGTTTTTCCTTCTAGCAAGGCATTAACCTGAAGATAATTGGGAGCTTCCTGGAGGGACATTACACTCTGCCCGCTTCAAGGGTCTGTCAGTGGGCTGCGTTGTACCTACACATCTTTCTGGAAGCTAGGTTATTAACAGAAATGCTTTGTTCTGGGGCGCCTGGGTGGCTCAGGGGGTTGAGTCTCTGCCTTCAGCTCGAGTCATGATCTCGGGGTCTGGGATCGAGCCCTGCATCTGCTTGGCTATCTGCTTGGCCGGGAGTCGGCTTCCCCTACTGGGCCTGCCTCTCTGCCTACCTGTGATCTCTCTGTCAAATAAAATCTTTAAAAAAAAGAAAAGAAAAGAAAAATGCTTTGTTCTTAGAGCTTGCTGAGACATCTGTAAGCTGAGGGAGACTCAGGTCTTGCAGGATTATGATCTCTGGAAGTTGACTATTCTTTCTGTCTTTAGCTTTAGGGCAGCCACAGCTTGCCTGAGGAATGTGACGGATATCCCATGGGTGGGGGCAGCTGGGGGGTATCAGCTTTTGCTTTGTCCTCAGCTTGCCTTCTTTTCCGTCATCATTGGATAAGGGAGCCTCAGGGGCCTGGTTGCACTCCAGGGGTTCAGTTCTGAGGGTAGGACTAGGAGCGCCAGGACTGAGGGTCATCCATGCCTCTCCGCATTGCCGGCCAATTTCCAAACGTTCATGCCCTGCTCAGGGGCTGGTTCTTTCCTTAGGCTGCGCTTGCACAAGGGGAGGTGTTGAAACGGACCCTTACAGAGGCCTGAATCCTCCAAACCCGTGCTTCATCCTTTGGGGGATTTCTACCTGCTGTGCATGTGCATATGGTTTAGGGGAATTCATGCTTTGTTACACATAACACCCAGGGCTCATCACAAGTGCCCTCCTTAATGCCCATCACCTCTACCTGCCCTTGGTTTGCCTTAAACCATGTCCTTCACAGTAGCCTGCGATTCCAGGATTAACTAATGTGTGCTCGCCCAGGACACCCACCAGGATTTTGTAAAGCCCATCTTCTTTATTGCCTAGTTTACCTCATTTGAGGTCTCCATGGGAAGTATCTAGTTCACCCTTTGAGGGGTTAACTCGCTCCAAAAACCAATTTCTAGGTGGGAACTCCCAAAAGTATTTTGAACAATGGCCGATGAGAGTCCGGAGAAGCTTGGAGGGGAGGGGCCCTTAGCCACCGCCCAGGTCAGCCACGAGGTCTGAGGACCCCCCCAGCTGGACCCCCTCAGGTCACTGTGAACCTAGCCCTGCCCCAGGCTCCTTTGTCATTAGCTCCTCCCAACACACCAGCCTCCCCCCCCCCAACAATCTGGAAGCTCCTTACGGTGTAAACAAACCTGTCTGAACCCCTCCTCCACCCTCCTCTCTGGGGAAGCCCCCCTTTTCCAGGAAGAGGGTTTTCACACTGGGGCTTGGGTCCCATTTAGGCCTGTGTGAAATTAACACGGGGCTTCTTAACTGGCTTGAAAAATAGGAAAAATAGAGTGGAAACTTCCAGCCACGCGGTCAGGGGAAGTGGGCGTTGTGCCTTTGCCCGGCGCCTCCTAAAATGTAATTTTGACCCCAGCTGTACCTGGGAATTCTCCCCGGGTTTTCCCTGCAGCCTGGGCTGGGGGAGGGGCTTGGGGGAAGGGGACGAGGTTGGGAGGAGCGGAGTGGAGGGAAGGAGGAGCGGCCACGGGCTGGCCCCCCGGCCCATGGTGCCGGCTCTCCGTCCCACGGTGCGCCGTGAGATCTGGTCCACGTGCGCCCCATGGCGGCCCTCCTGCTCCCCTGACCTGGAGGCCTGACCACTTCTTCCTTTCTACCCAACTCCTGTCAGGACCCTGGAAGTTTAGGATGTCTTGCAGGTGGGCCGTTCAAAGCCCCAGCTGAGATCTGCTAGGCAGAACTTGCCCCACCGCCCCTCCTGGAATCCCTGCTTCCCAGCTGGTCTGGACATTAACAACCCTCCCTCCCACCACAGTCTCCTGGCCTTCAGGTCTCTCCTACCTGCCTTAGTTACTAAATACCAGAACTTTCTCGTCCTGCTCCCCTCTGACCTCTGGATAACGTTCCCCACCAACCACCGTGGCCTGTGTCCCGTCACCAGCATGCCGGGTCTCTCCCACCTGCCGGCGGCTCCTCTGTCTCAGCAGACTTGCCCCTCTCAGGCCTTCCTGTGGAGCTCCTGGAGAGATACCTCCGTGTATCTGTGTGTATCTTGTGCTTTGCGCCCAGAAAAGCCAGGGCCAGGACTCTCCTAGCGCCACACCTGGACACTGAGCTCACGGCCCCACCTACCTGGTCTCCTCCCAGGACTCAGTACCACAGTGGACTAGAGCACCACCTTCTAGAAACCCCAAGCATCCCCACAGGGGATCTGGCGTGACCTTGCCATTTCTGCCTCCTAAATGCCTCTTGAAGCCATCTGCTTCTTGCCACCTCATGCTCCTCTTCCTGCCCAGGTCCCTCATCCCTGTCACCAGCCCCAGTGGCTCACCTAGACCTCTGTAGCCCCAACTGCACCTGTCTTCACCCTGTGGCCAGGGTGGGCTCTGTTAACACGGATCAGACCCTGGCAGTGCCCTCTTCACACATGCCCCAAACACTCTGGACACCCCAGCATTCCTAGAACAAAAACGACTGCCTTAACCAGGCTTACGGGCCCTGCAGGATACCCCACCTTCCTACTTGTCTCTGCTCCCACCAGCTGTCACCTTTATAAACCTCCCTCTGTGAACGGCCCCCACACCGTTTGGCCCGGACACGAATCCCGGTTTTTTTCTTGTAATTCATGTCCCCGGGTGGACCTTCAGCTCCCGCTTTTCCCTAGGGAACCTTCCCACCTCAACCTGCCTTCCTCCAGGCCCCGTCCCCTGGTATAAATCAGTTCTCAGAATGTGGGACCCCCAGCACGGCGTGTGCTCACCCACTCCAGCAAGCCCCCAACCCTGGCTCTTCCGCGCCCCCCCTCCTTCCTCACCCAACCTCCTCCTCCCTGCACTGTGTCTCCGTTACATACCCAAGTCCTGCAGATTAGCTCCCTAATATTTGTTGGGCTGGTCCCAAAGTGATCCCCTTTGGTGTCCCTCCATCCAGCTGGAAGGCCAGGCCAGACTCTGTATCTGGGTGCCCAGGTTCAAATCTCAGATCTGCTCCTGCCTACCCTTGTGGCCTGGGCAAGTCACTTACTCTGTGCCCGTGGTTGTCACAGGCGCATGGAAAGTCTACTTCTCTTGCAGAGTTACGAGGCTGAAACGAGCCAAGTCTGCTTCTGGAGATGGTCAGGACAGGCCTGGCATGCAGTGACTGCACCTGTGTATGAAAGGAAACAAAGAAGTCTTGATTTCTTCTTTGACCTGTGGATGATTTATAAATGGGTAACCTTCCAAATACCTGGAGGTTTTCCAGAAATCTTTTCATGACTGATTTCGTTATTTTTTTTTAAGATTTTTATTTATTTATTTGACAGACAGAGATCACAAGTAGGCAGAGAGGCAGGCAGAGAGAGAGAGAGAGAGAAGCAGGCTCCCTGCTGAGCAGAGAGCCCGATGCGGGACTTGATCCCAGGACTCAGACCATGACCTGAGCCGAAGGCAGCGGCTTAACCCACTGAGCCACCCAGGCACCCCTGATTTCGTTATTTTTATTGTGAGAGAGAGAGCGCAAGCCGGGGGGGGGCAGCAGAGGGAGAGGGAGAAGCAGGCTCCCTGCTGACAACAAGGGGCTCGACCTCAGGCCCCTGGGATCATGACCTGAGCTGACTGAAGTCAGATGATTAACTGAGCCCAGCAGCCGCCCCTTGCTACTGATTTCTACTGTTTCATTCCATTGTGGTCCAAGAACATATTCTGCATGATCTGACTCCTTGCATGTTTAATCAAGACTCCTTATGGCCCAGATTACGGTGTATATGGACAAGTACTGTGTATACAGAATCATGATGCTGAAGGAAAGGTACCAGTCATTGATATAATTTTAGAAAACACAAGCTAACCTTGAGTGAGGGAAAGTGGATCTGTGAAGGCCTGGGGGGCCTGGCCGGTAGGCGCTGGGGAGGGGGACACAGGGGCGACAAGGAAGCTGTGGGCAAGGCGCCTGCTCACTGCCGTGTTTGTCGTCACAGCTTCGCAGGTGTACGTGTGTGTCAAAACATGTCACCTGTACTTTATTTTTTTTTAAAGATTTTATTTATTTATTTGACAGAGAGAAATTATAAGTACACTGAGAAGCAGGCAGAGAGAGAGAGAAGGAAGCAGGCTCCCCGCTGAGCAGAGAGCCCTATGCGGGACTCAATCCCAGGACCCTGAGATCATGACCTGAGTCGAAGGCAGCGGCTTAACCCACTGAGCCACCCAGGCGCCCCATCACCTGTACTTTAAACACGTGCGGTTTGTTGCATGTCAATTACACCTCATAAAGCTGTTTTTTAAGAAGATGTTTGGCAAAGAGCTAGGAGAAATGGTCAGAATCGAGGTGTAACGATATAGGGAAATTCAGTACTTCGTATTTTGGAAAGAGACACCTGGAAGAGGCTGGTCTGGACCGTGAGCCCCGTCCCTGCTGCGTAGGGGCTGTGTGACTCCAAGCAGGCAGCTCAACCTCTCTGTGCTTCGGTCTCATCTCTGCGATAGTAAGGTTGCGGGTGCAGGCTGTGAGCTAACTCCAGGGAAGCCGGGGGCACCTGGCGTGCGGACGAATGTGCAGTCCTCTTAACGGAGAGTGGGGAGAAGGGTGACCTGCGCTGGCAGTCACCAGGTCACCGTGATGCTGTCCTGCACTTGTACTCACGGTTTGGGCTCACTGCTGGAGCAGGAAGGGGAGGGCTGGGAGGACCGTCCCAGAGAAAGGAACGGCCAGACTCTGAGAGTGAGGGGAGGTGGAGAGACGGGACCAGCATTTTGGTGGAGTGGTCCAGTGCCTTGGGCACTTGTTGTTGGCCCTGAAGTGGACTTCCACACAGCAAACCAGTTTCTCACCGACCAACTATAAAACTGGGGGCACTTTGGTACCAAAACGATTCTTCTCCTGGCCAGTTTTAACCCATTCTTTGAGGCCCAGCTGGGCAGCCATTGCTGGAAGGCCCAAATGGGGTTGATAACTTCCTTGTTAACTTGTGCACGCTGTCACCAGAAGGAGGCACCACAGACATTCCCCTGCCCTGCTCTGCCATTGTTGCCAGCAGAGCGTGGCCACTTTGACAGGGAAATGGTGTCCAGTCGTTGGCTGAGCCGCACTCCTTTCCTGCCTGCTTACCAAACCCCGTGTCCAGGCCCTGGGACGCAGTGGGAGCCAAGTTAGGCCACCGCACGCATGGGGGAGACACGAGGCCAACCCCTGCAGATACGTGGCTTTGTAAACTGATGGGTGCTGGGAGGGTCCTGTGAATGGAGGAGAGTGAGTGGTGTTGGCGGCTGGTAGGGGGAGGGGAAGGCATCTGCAAATGTGAGATCCGGAAGGAACACGAGGACTTGTACGGAATGGGGAGGAAATGGAGGCCAGAAGAGCCCTCCCGTGGGGTGGGTGGGATGGGGGACACAGCCCGCAGAGGGCAGGTGGCCGCTGAAGCCGAAGCAAGAGGTCGGTGCCAGGTCGTGCAGGGCACTCTGCCAGGGGACTCGAAATGGGGCCCGAGTAGCATAGGAGGCATGGGAGGCTGTCCCCGGGCGCATCCCCGCCCCACTGTTCAGACGCTGCTCCGCTCGGACCACCCCGTGCACAGAGCTCAGCCCCAGGGGGAGCGGAGTCGGCCTGCACTCGCAGAGCTGGTGGCCGGAGAAGGGTCAGGCTTGCCTTGCAGGCAACCAGGGTGAGCTCACCGTCAGGTGAGGCGAAGGAGCCTGCGGGGTCCTGCATGGGAGATCCTGCGTGGGGGACACTGTGGTCACCTTGGGGAATGTAGGGCCCAGGCCAGAGCAGCAGGTGACCTGTTCAGTGTCACCATGTGGCGCTGAACTGTCTGTGGGGCATCCAGGTGGAGGGGCCCCCAGCAACAGACCCCCGCAGTGTGATTGAGGATGTGGTGGGGGGTTGTGGGGGAAGGAAGGAGCCAGATCCTCTCGGCAGGCACAGGGCTGCCCCCGGAAGCAGTCCCAGTCCGGCGAAGAGCTGGGAACCTGGAGGGACAGGAGGCTGCGCCGAGGCGGGGGTGCAGGGAGACCCCCTCCCTGTCCCACCTGGGCTCCCAGTCTCCCTCGCGCAGAGGCCCCCGGCTGCCTCTCCTGGCCTGCTCCGAGTCTGGCGGGGACAGGTGCGCACTGAGCACCCCTCCAGGCCAGGTGCACAGAGCAGGACAGTCTCAGGTAACACCTTCGGGGCTTACGTTCTGTGGGGGAGGGGCAAATGACAGGGGCAAAATAAGCGTGCAGGTGACACATGGGCCGGTCCGGACGGGCTCTTCAGGCCCCGAAGAACAGCAGCCCTGGGCGTGGGCTTGAGCTTCTTCCTGGAAGCACCGTCACTTTCCCCTGATTCACCTTCAAACCTTATGAGTCATCTTTGACGCATCCCTCGGCCCCCACATTGTGAGTGCTGCCAAGTCGGGTGGATTTTTTCCTTTTAAATGTCCTTTCTCTCCATCCTCCGGGTTCCACTCGGCCCGGCCCCTCAGCTCCCCGTGCTGGGCCCCCTTCAGCTGGTTCTTGCTGGATTTACCTGTCCTGCGTTCATTCCTGTTGCTCTGGGCCCACCTCCCGGGGCAGGAACGCCGGCGCCCCCCGGGGGCACCAAGCCAGCGGCACCCGCTCAGGCATTCAAGACCTGGGGCTCGGCTGCCCAGCTCGCGCCGCCCGCGGCCCCCCCCCGTCCGCCGCCACATCCTCCCCATCTCCCTACCTGCCCCCGGTGCTCTGGGCCTGGAACGCTAGCGGCAGAGCACCCCCTGCCGTCCACCCCAGGCGCCCCAGCCTGTCTGGAGGGGGCGGCACCGCTGTCAGCCCTGACCAGGGGCCTGGCGTGGAAGCTATAGCAGAGAGGCGGGGGGGGGGGGGGGGGGGGGGGGGGGGGGGGGGGGGGGGGGGGGGGGGGGTGGTGGTGGTGGTGGTGGTGGCGAGAAGACACTGCTGGGATGTGTTCTGGATCTGCTCCAGCCTCCCTCCTCCATTCCTTCAGCTTCCACAGGCAGCGGGAATGATGCCCTTCGATGAAACATCGCCCTCCGTGAGACAACCTCGCGCTGCGCTGGCATTCCTTCACTGAACGGAGATGATTGTGGCGGCGCGAGGGCTTTATGGGCTGGGCCTGGTCTCCCTTCCCAGATCCTTCCCTGTCCACTCTCCGCTGTTCCCCAGAGGTGCCTGGAGCTTCAGAGAAGTTCCTCCAGCAGGACCCTCCTCCAGGCGACAGGTGTGTCTGCAAAGCTCAGCTGAGAAGTCCCCCCAGCCCCCGCAGGCCAAATTCGCCGTACAAGCCTCCTCCCCTTCCCTTGGGGTTGAATTAAAATTACACTTTGTCTTTCCCTCCTCCTCTCTGCTCACCCCTCCAGCCCTGCTTCTTCCCAGGATCCCCGCCTCTTGGCTCCAGTCCGGGCAGGCGGCTCTCCGGGAAGGGACTGGCTGCCAGCACCTGCGTGACAGCACCAGGTTAGAGCCCTTGGCCCGAAGGCAGTGACTAACCTTTGGCGCCATCTACTGGCGAGCGGATGGGTTGTTTGGGGTCTCTACTAGGAAATGGTTTTGATGTTCCGGAATTTCGTGTTTATTTTTCATGCACGGGAGAATTAGGAGAGAATGATGTGAGATCCAGACTAGGTCACCTTCATTAACGTCTCACCCTGAACGGTTCATGGCAAAGCTTCTAGCCTTTTGGTGAGTAGGGAGGAAACGGTCTAGAAGAAAACGGGAGGCAATTTTTTTTTTTAAAGATTTTATTTATTTGACAGAGAGAAATCACAAGTAGGCAGAGAGGCAGGCAGAGAGAGAGAGAAGAGGAAGCAGGCTCCCCGCCAAGCAGAGAGCCCGATGTGGGGCTCGATCCCAGGACCCTGAGATCATGACCTGAGCCGAAGGCAGAGGCTTTAACCCACTGAGCCACCCAGGCGCCCCCCGAGGCAATTTTTTGAAATAAAAAAAAATTGTGTGCTTGTCACTGCTAAAACCTCACACATGAAGAAAGGCAGGAAGGTTAAAAAAGCCACTAACATGCCAACATGTTAAAAATGTGCTAACATGGAGAGTTAGTGTGCCCAGCCTCCCCGCTTCTCTCCTCAACCTCCTTCGGTCTCTCCTGGGCCATCAGGGTGGTGAAGCCGGCCCCGCCCTCCCTGCTCCCTTCTGAGTCCACCTGTCACAGGGGCTGTCACAAGGACAAAGCCCTTTAGTCTGACCCCCACCCAGAGGCAGCCTCTTGTTCAGCCAGTACAAGCAGAGGCCCCGCTGAGCCGGAGGGGCTACTGATTCGGATACCCCAGCTACCGTGGGGTTGGGCCCCCAACTGAAAATGGAAGTGGGGAAACGAGCAGGCGTGTGTCCCAGGCCGACAGTTCCTCTCTGTCTGCACAGAGGCGGGGGCAGCCGCCGGTTGGTTAGGATTCTGCCCATGTGGCCAGTTACCCAGGCGGTGAGCACTTTGGTCCGGCCGCCTTGCCACGAAAGGGTTGTCATTTTCAGGTCCTGAGCTGCGTTTGCCAGGCTTTCTGAAAGCTGGTCCTGCTGCTTCTCCCCTCACCTCCAAACCTCCTGGCCCCCCAGCATCCTGCTCTTTCACACCTTGGCCCATGTCCTTCCCTTGTACCTGCCTAGAAAAGCCCACTCCTCATTTAAGGGCCCCCAGAGAGAGGACGTGTCTGCTTCTTTGTCCCTCTTCTCTGCTGATTTGGGGCAAGGATCTTCCTCTTGAAGCCTGTTTCCTCATCGGGAAAAATGGGGGTAGGAAAGGGGCAGCTGGATCACGTTCCACTTGTCTTAGGACGGTTCTAAGGTCTTTCACAGGAGGACCAATCAACTAGGGTCCAAATGCATCATTTTTTAAAAAAGATTTGTTTATTTATTTGACAGAGATCACAGGTAGGCAGAGAGGCAGGCAGAGAGAGAGGGGGAAGCAGGCTCCCTGCTGAGCAGAGAGCCCAATGCTGGGCTCAATCCCAGGACCCTGAGATCACGACCTGAGCCAAAGGCGGAGGTTTTAACCCACTGAGCCACCCAGGCACCCCTGGGTGGGTTTGAATTTAAATAAATGGCTATCACATGTATTCTGTAATGTCTTTTCTTCTCAACACCATGTTTGTGGAAACAGACTCCTCCTGACTTGTACAACTGTACCTCATTCTTTTTTCCTGCTGCATAATATTCCACTACACGGCTGTACTGGGCTGTCTGTTCTGTGGGTGAGCATCTGGATTGTCTCCTGACCTTGCTACCAGAACTGGTGCTGCTATGGACATTCTGGTCGTGTTTCCTGGTTAGACTGAGCATGAAACTCACCTGTTGCAGATACAGCCAAATTGCCTTCAAACTGTTCTCAACACTCCTGGCAGGAAATGAGTCTCCCTCAGTCCACACTGCCAGAGCACCTAGTCCACCGTGTTAGCGTTTGTGCCAGTCTGGCGGGTGTAAGATGGCATCTCACTGTTATTTTAATGAGCATTTCCTCGATTATCTGACTCCCGAGACCCCAGGATCATGACCTGAGCCTAAGGTAGTCATTTCACTGACTGAGCGCCCCCCCCCGACACCCCTGGATTTCATTTTTTTGATGGCCAAGTAGTATCCCAAAAGGGGGATTCTTAAATAGTTATTTCATTTATAGATGTTTAAATATAAAAATTAGAAGCGTTATTTTTTCATGTCTTTGCAGGCACAGGTCTGAAACCTGCTCCTTTTTCAGGCTACGTATGGGGCCTTGGGTAGAATAACTTCGGGGTGCCTCAATTTCCTCACCTGTGAACTTCCTCTCTAGAGGCACTGACCTCTTTCAAAGACCTGTAGACGCTGACACCGCTGGGCCCTCACCCACAAATCACAAAATCTTTCTAGTTGGTAGTTTAGTACCTCCCTCTCTCATTCTAATCCCGAGGGTGCTGTGGCTACATGGGCTACTAAGGGAGGGTCAGCTACCACGGGTCCGTCTGCGTCCTGCAACCCAACGCTTGGTTCACTCTCTGTCCTGCTGCTTTCCTGTCTTGTTCCTTCGTTCTGTGTGACACACACGTACCGTCTTTACTGCCATCTGTGAGGGGCTCCGGGAGAAGCAGAGATCCAGGTGACGAATGTCTCACCCACTATGTCTAACCAGAGGCAGAAAGGATGACCCCAGGCACCATAGGTGACAGTCCCTCCATGACTCCACTCCTTCCGTGGGTCATTTTTTTTTTTTTTTAAGATTTTGTTTACTTATTTGGCAGGCAGAGATCACAAGTAGGCAGAGAGACAGATGGAGAGAGAGAGGGAAGCAGGCTCCCCGCTGAGCAGAGAGCCCAAGGCGGGGCTTGATCCTAGGACCCTGAGACCATGACCTGAGCCCAAGGCAGAGGCTCAACCCACTGAGCCCCCCAGGAACCCCTGTGGTTCATTTCTGACCTCAGGATCAAGTCCAGATCTTCAGCACAGCCTTTCTGGGGCCTTTCCTCTATTTCCCTGCTCAGCCCCCGACACCCCCACTCTCCCGAGACACCCCTGCACCGCCTCCTCCCACCCGGGTTCTTTCTCAGTGAGCAGGTGCTGAAGGTGTGTCTCTGGAACCACGTCCGCGGGGAGCCACGGGACTGGTACTGTCTTTCTTTTTCCTCCCATGGCGCTTTTTCATGCAGGCATGGTAGCCCTGCATTGTGGTTATTTGTCATGTGCACACCAGTCAGGGACCTGGGACCCTCCTGGGCATTGCTCAGGGCCTGTCGTGGGCTCCAGGAGGTGCGAGGAGAGAAAATCAGACGGCGGATGAATGAGAAAGATAAAGACATTATTTTCCCTTTCTGTGGCCCTGCCAGGTGGGCTGGGTGACGGGTTGACTTCGGTAGAAATGTTCGGAATCGCCATGTCGAGCCGTGGTCCATCATCCATTAGCAGCAGACGACACCAATGGTCGCTGATGTCGTAGAACTCTCTCGTCCTCGAGCAGAAGCCCCAGGATGCAGTGGCGCGGAGCACAGGGACCCAGAGGAGCTGGTGGTAGCGAGATGAGCACTGGTCAGGACACCGGCATCTGATGCCCGGGACCGTCAGGGCTTTCTTTGGGCGCCAGAGAAGGAGAGCCCTGATGACAAGACACGAGGGAGCCGTGGGATCACCTGCTGGTAAAGGTGAGGCAGGTCTCCGTGAGGGGTGCCAGGGTCCCCCGGTGTAAGACACGTATGTGACCCAAACCAACCGGAAGCCTGCCTTGGGATCGTGGCCACCAAGTCACCTGGGGGGTAAGCTGGCAACAGAGCAAGTGACAGTGGCTGGAGGGAGGACGCCGTCAGCATCCGGCAGAAAAATGTCTGACACGCGTCCCGGGCACCTGCTGTGTGCCAGGCCCCGTTGGGGGCGCAGGATGAGCGCAGACCTGACCGAGCAGGGCACACCCTGGCTTCCTTCGACTTTCCCGGGAACCATCTAGCAGGTTCAAATACATTATGTTCTCTTCCCACTTGGGAATCTGAACACCGGTCGGAAAGGAGCCGGGTGACTTCGAGGAGGCTGTTGGGCTCATCGGCATCCCCGGGGTTACCCTGGCACTTCGGCCGGGGATCGGGCACTCTCTCTCGATCTGGGCTAGGAGGCCCTCAGCCGGAAGCGGGGCTCATTGCGTGTGTCCCAGGCCCCCATCCCACCTCCGTGCTGACGACAGAGGCTAGCTGCCCTGAAGGGTGTAAGGTTCTGGTTAGCTCTGGGCAATCCCCCTTGAAGTCCCTTAGGAAGGCACCTCATTGGGCCAGCGAGGCTGCCTCTTTGCGGCCACATGCGAGATTTTCCTCCAGCCTGGGATGGGTGTTGGAGCCTCTCTGAGCACCAGGTTGGTGGGGGGGCAGCTTGATTTTAGGGGCCAAAGGCTGTTTGCTCTGGGAATCCCACAAGGCCACAGCTGATGGTGCCCAGGGCGTATGCACACACGGTAGGTGCAATTCCTGAACTAAACAGCTGTGTGGGGGCACCTGAGTGGCTCTGTCCTTAAGCATCCGCTTTAGGCTCAGGTCATGGTCCCAGGGCCCTGGGATCAAGCCCTTCATCGGGTTCCCTGCTCAGCTGGAAGTCTGCTTTCCTTCTCCCACTTCCCGTGCTCGTGTTCCTGCTCTCACTGTCTCTGTCAAATAAATAAAATATTTAAAGCAAAATGAAACAAAACAGCTGTGTGCATGTGTCGACTTCAGTGAGCCAAGTGCTTCCGTGACTTCATCCTTTGAGATCACAGCCTTTCAGTGTTTTTGTTTGTTTGTTTTTGTTTTTTTAGGATTTTATTTACACATTTGACAGAGAGAGAGAGCACTCGAGCAGGGGCAGCAGCAGAGAGAGGGAGAAGCAGACTCCCTGCTGAGAAGGGAGCCTGATGCAGGACCTGATCCCTCCAGAGCTGAGCTGAAGGCAGATGTTTCACCGACTGAGCCACCCAAGCACCCCAAGCACCCCGTGGCAGGGGACTTTGAGTTGTTCAAGGGCGACCCCGCTTTGGTTTCAGGAGTGGCACCACTACAAAGAACCTCTTTGATGCCTCTCATTAAGATGGAAGTTGTTCTTGTGACCAAACCAATATAATAAGGTGGGGCTTTCCCAAAAGGAATGAAAACCCCTCTGGATCAGGAAATGGAGGTTGAGCTTGGGACCAGGAGGCAGGGAGGGCCTGTGCCCTGGGGAGAGGGTGAGGGCTGGCTCCTGGACCCGCCCGGGAAAGGGATGGAAGCGCCCCGGGACACGGAACTGTTTGTTGGGGCCCCGGACAGTGTGTGGGGTGTGAACCGTGGCCGGGTGCAGGGGTGCCTCGGCCACAGCCTGAGGAATCGCTGCTCACAGGGGCCTGTGAGGACAGAGTGGCGCTTCGGCAGCCTTGACCTGTCCTCGTCTGCAGGACGCAGTGTCGCTTCTGCGGTAGCTTCAGGGAGCCCGGACTGTCGAGTCTCTGCGGGCGGAGGTAGCGGACCGGGGCGCCGGCCGCATCGGGGCTCACTCCCATAACCAAGGTTATGCTGAAGCCACCAGGGAGAGTCGGAGATGAGAGCCGGTCCACGAGAAGCTTTCAAGATGCAGGCAGGGAAGCAGGGAAGCCACGCTCCTGCCCGCGTCTCCCTTGGCTCGGCGCCATGAGGCCACAAGCCCATTGCGTTGACGCTGCTGGGGGCTGGGGTCCTGGTTTGGGCAAGCAGAGGAGCTTCCAACGGCCGCCCGTGTTCCCAGGAGTTTGCTGTTGGGTGGGCCTGGGGAGGGTCTCAAAAACATAGTGAATTTCCTTTCTCTGGAAGAGCTCAGAGAGCCTTACAGATTGAAGAGATGTAACCTTATCTGCGGGCGAGGCAGGACTCCTGGTTGCAGGAGAAAGGAATCTGATTCCTGCTATTTACATCCGGGGGCAGACACTCCTGGTTGTCTGGTTGTTTCCAACAGCCTCTCCCCGAACTTGCTTCCCCAACCTCTCAGTGGTCAGGGGGCCACATGACCTGGTCCTGGCAACAGGACAGAGGAAGCCTCTGCTGGGGAGGGGGTGGGGTACATGGTCTGGTACTTTTTCTTCTATTAACTTGCCTCAAACCATTTTTTTTTTTTTAAAGATTTTATGTATTTATTTGACAGAGAGAAATCACAAGTAGATGGAGAGGCAGGCAGAGAGAGAGAGAGAGAGAGGGAAGCAGGCTCCCTGCTGAGCAGAAAGCCCGATGCGGGATTCGATCCCAGGACCCTGAGATCACGACCTGAGCCGAAGGCAGCGGCCCAACCCACTGAGCCACCCAGGCGCCCCAAACAATTTTTAGAACTTAGTGGACAAATACAGATAATGAAAAGTTTAAACAATAGATTTTTTTAAATTATAAATATTCCTAGTTTCTTTTAGTCTGGATAAAAATAAGAATTTCAAACATTCCAAGATAATTTACGGGGTAAATGAAAGAATGGAGAATGGGGGACGCCTGGGTGGCTCCGTCGGTTAAGCATTCGATTCTTGATTTCGGCTCAGGTCCTGATCTCATGCTGTGAGATGGAGCCCCTGCTGTTCCTTCTAGCAGGCAGGAGATTTCGTGCATCCTTCATCTGACTCAAAGATCTACAAGATGCACCTCCTGTCCCGGGGAGACAGACACGAGAACAGGTCACCGCACGCTCTGATGTAAGTGCCATGACAAAAATAGGCTCAGGGTGTTATGGGAGCTCAGGGAGGGCCAGAAGGCTTCCTGATGACCGTGACGCTGGGGCTGAGTGGTCAGGGCAGACACGGGCACGCCAGAGCAGGGGACTGCCTGTGCGGAGGTATAAAGGTCAGAAGCAGTGGGGCAGGAGCACGCTGTGCGGGGAGGCAGGGCCCGTCTAGAAGGCCTGGGACTGCACGTGCAGAGCTCGGTCTCCAGCCTACAGGAGGCAGCGGGGAGCAGGGAAAGGCCACGAGGAAATCTGTGTTGTAGGTGGTCGTGGAAGCTGGTGGAACTGGGATTTGAGGATCACAAACCTGGGCACGAGCTGACAAGGAGAAAGCTGCTGTGAGGGTGGGGGGAGGGGCACTCCTGTGAACCAGGAGCCCCCAGGAGGCATTGAGACCAGCCGATCTGGCTTTTCCAGTCATTGTCCAGAAACGGACCTCCCGATGGGTGGTTCCTGACCTCGGAAAGCCTCCGTCCACACAGCCACTGATTGCTTCTTTTTGGCTATTTTCATTGATCAAAGTCCTTCATTAGTTTTTGACTTCCAGTGAGCAGAAAAGAGTCATCATTTAATCAAGAACCCTTTGTTCTGTGGGCTAATATCAAGAAGGAGCTTCTTTAAAAAGAAATCCTGATTATACAATCATGAATAATCATGACGGAGATAAAAGAGGGAACAGTGGAGTCCAGTGTGCCAGCAGGAGCTCCCTGTTGAGCTAATTCTTTGAGAGGATGGACAAAATGTCGAGGGAGGAAAGCATCACCAGAGATGAATTCTGGAACATGACATAATCCTGAAAAATACTGTCAGGAAGACAGTGCTGCAGTTGGCCGGAAATCCTAAGGAAACCCAAACGTGCCTTTACAGGGCCTTTCTGAGCGAGAACGAGGGGGTAGACCACGGTAGTGAGTATGGCCCTGAGAAGTCACCTACACCCCGTCACAGACGGAAGAGCTGCCACCGCTCACTGATGTCGGCTCCTGATCAGCTGGGCCCCCGTAAGGGCCTGGGCATGGGGAGTGGGAGGCGAGGAGGGCGTCTGGGGGGCTCCGTTGCTTATGCCTCTGCCTTTGGCTCAGGTCACGATCCCAGGGTCAGAGGATCCAGTCCTGTGTTGGGCGCCCTGCTCAGCAGGGAGTCTGCTTCTCCCTCGGATCCTTTCCCCTCTCCTGCTCTCTCTCAAATAAATAAATAAAATCTTTTTTTTTTTTTTAAAGATTTTTATTTATTTATTTGACAGACAGAGATCACAAGCAGGCAGAGAGGCAGGCAGAGAGAGAGGAGGAAGCAGGCTCCCTGCTGAGCAGAGAGCCCGATGTGGGACTCGATCCCAGGACCCTGGGATCATGACCTGAGCCAAAGGCAGAGGCTTTAACCCACTAAGCCACCCAGGCGTCCCATAAATAAAATCTTAAAAAAAAAAAAACAACTAGAAGGGATTTTTTTTTTAAAGATTTTATTTATTTATTTGTCAGAGAGAGAGCGAGCGAGAGCGAGCACAGGCAGACAGAGTGGAAGGCAGAGTCAGAGGGAGAAGCAGGCTCCCTGCGGAGCAAGGAGCCCGATGTGGGACTCGATCCCAGGACGCTGGGATCATGACCTGAGCCAAAGGCAGCTGCTTAACCAACTGAGCCACCCAA
>NC_081569.1:141985262-142018900 GCF_022355385.1 Mustela nigripes
CTGGGATCATGACCTGAGCCAAAGGCAGCTGCTTAACCAACTGAGCCACCCAAGTGTCCCACTAGAAGGGATTTTTAACCTTTTGGAGGTATTCATGTCCTGCAGCTGCAGAAACGAATGACCACAGCCTGGGGGCTGGTCTTCTCTTACCGTTTCTTCTCTTACGGTCCTGGAGGCCAGAGTGAGGCATCGAGGTGTGGCGGGACAGCGATCCTCGCACAGGCTGTGCGGGAGGATCCTTTCTGGCCTGTCCCGCTTCGGCTCGCTCCAAGTGTCCTTGGGACCGTCCACTCCCACTCCAGTCTCTGTCTCCTTCCTCACACGGCCATCCCGGCTGTGTGTGTCTCTTTAAGGACACTTGTCATTGGATTGAGGGCCCACCTGGCTAATCCAGGATGATCTCATCTCAAGAGCCTTCATCACCTCTGCAAAGAGACCCTTTTCCCCAATCAGGTGACACTCAAGGGTCTCAGGGCTTCGGATGTGGACGTATCTCTCATCTCTCGTGGCTACGATTCCGCCCACTACGGGATCATAAACCACTATCAGAATCTGAAGAGAGCCAAGGAACCGTGAATCCCATCACTGCGGGAAGCTGAGGACAAGTGTCCTGTATAAGCTCTGTATGGCGGGAGCGCTCCAAGGAGAAGGGCAGTGAGGAAAGCAAGCCAGGGCGGAGGCGGGGCAAAGACTGAGCGAGAGGCGGCCTCAGCTGGGGTCCAGCTTCTGCCTGATCTCTGGGAGCTGCCTTGGACTCTGAATTGCACTAGAGCTTTCCCACCTGGAGGCAAGGAGTGCCCTTGGTACCCCAAGTCAGTCGATTTCCCCTGGTGGAAGGCAGGTACGGTCTCTCTGGCCAGGAGCTCTGCCTAGGCCAAGGAGGATTCATCAAAGCAGTTGGTAGGAGCGCTCGCGGCAGCCCCTGAGGGCGGGTTAAAGGGATCTGGCCCAGGACCCACATCCACTGTGCTCTCTAGAAAAATCAGACAGACAGACCCACATCCACTGTGCTCTCTAGAAAAATCAGACAGACAGACCCACATCTACTGTGCTCTCTAGAAAAATCAGACAGACAGAGAAACACACACACACACTCAATCTCAAGGACTCCACAGACCCTCTAGAGCCCAGGACTCCAGGTTAAGGACCTGGGACCACTGCTGACCTAACACTTCCGGCCTCTCATCCCCCGGGCGCCTTTCCTCCTCTCCCAGAGGAAACCTGGGTGATGTCTGGGAGGCGGACGGAGCACCCTCAAGTCAATCCCCTTCGGGCTGCCTCAGGGGGAGTGAGATGAATTCAAAGGAAAGTCCCTTGGGCCAGAGCTGCACAGCCCTCCTTTCTAATCAGCTTTTCAGTAATAAAGCTAATAGCTTCATCTCCACCTGTCCAACTCCTACCTCTCTCAAAGCAGTTCTGAGTCCAGGCAGGGAAATGAGAGGATATTTACAAACCCCTTACAACCCCAAGTCTTGTCATCAAAGGCAGGGGCGCTCGAAATGCGATCTGTGGGCTGGCTGCCAGTTCTCAAACTGCTACCGGACAAATGCCCCAGGACGTGATCGACACTCTGCCTCTTCCCTGGAAAAGCTTGCTACCAGAACAGTCTGCTGACTTTGACGGCATGCGCCATGCTGTATAGGACTTCTGTTCTGGTGCAAACTCGCCTCCTGGCAGACCAGTCCCTTGAGCAGCACTGACAGAGGCCATGGTCGACGAACCCGGCCTGTGGAGTCCAGAGAGGCTGGGACAGGTGGGCCTGACCTGAAGGGCTCTCATCTGAAACACGGAGGGTGGGCTAATGGGCAGAAGTAAAAAAGAGGCAACATCCGACTCAAAATAATGCAGTGGTGACACAAACGATTATGGGTGACTGCTCAGAGCCGTGGGTCTTGGAGGTCTCATCAGGGCAACAGGCAGGCGCCAGGGCTGTACGGAAGGACCCAAAAGTACTTGTGGGGAAGAACAACAGAGTGGAGATCAGGGGAGATGGTCAAAGGGGAAGTCCAGGGGGCTAGATGGGAGTGGAGTTGGGTTGGTGTGTTTAGGAGGACAGCTACCATCATGGGGGGATCCAAGTGGAGCTGGAACCACCATGGAGGGTCCCTCACTAGCCTGGGCCCCTTGGCAGGTCCTAGCAATGTGCTCATGTTTCTATAAATTTTGAAGAATTAAGCTATTTTGCCACAAATGGCTAAGACCACGGTCTCCTTCTGCTCCATTTCCGCTGTCCGACGGCTACGCTTCGTGTGGGTGTAGTGGGCGGTCGTGGATGTGGATCGGGGCTTCTCTGTGCCGTCGAGGGTGTGGGGCCATGTGAATGGGCCCCAGGGCGCCTGGCGACAGAAGTGCATGAGAAGCTGGGGGGAGTCGAGGTCTGAAACCCACGAAGCCAGAGGCCGCCGGTGGGAAATGCTCCCGGTTACCAGGGGTGTGAGATCGAAGGGAGGATTCGATTCTAACCGATGCCTGGTCAGGACAGAAGAGCCCTTCTGTGAGGAGTATGCTCCGTAACGCAGGGAACACAACTATAAACACACCACACATTTTCTTTCTGCTGGGAATTACATGAAATAGATTTGATCAGAATTCCTGTGTCCTATGCAAGAGCCAGTAGCGACACTGCAAAGAGCCAAGTACATCTGCGGGCAAAGTCATGTGTTTTCTACATCCTACGTCTGCTGGAATGCACAGCTGTGTGTCTGATGCATCTTACCCCGATGTAGTCTGGCACACGAAACTGCCTCAGAAACAAATGTTCTGGGACGGAGCTCCCACATGTCTTCACTAGTAAGTCAACTTGTGTATCGGAAGAAGGATTTGATTACAGTAACACAGTGCACTGCAACACAGGGGCCGAGACACATGTGAATTTAGATGTCTTAATTTCAGATACATTTTGTATATTCTTTCTGAATGACTGATCACACCAAAATTCAAATACGACAGGAAGGTCACCTAGGGGAAGCAAAATACATAAAGTGAAAAAAAGATGAATAGGGGCGCCTGGGTGGCTCAGTCAGTAGAGCGGCTGCCTTTGGCTCCGGTCGTGATCCTAGGGTCCTGGGATTGAGCCCCGCATCAGGCTCCCTGCTCAGTGGGGAGCCTGCTTCCCCTGCTCTCTCTCTGCCTGACTCTCTAATTGTGGTCTCTTTCAAATAAATAAAATCTTTTAAAAAAAATCTAACAATCATACTTTTGAATTTCTTTTTTAAGATTTTATTTGTTTGACCGAGAGAGATCACAAGTAGGCAGAGAGGCAGGCAGAGAGAGAGAGAAAGAGAGAGGAGGAAGCAGGCTCCCCGCTAAGCAGAGAGCCCAATGCAGGACTTGATCCCAGGACACTGGGATCATGACCTGAGCCAAAGGCAGAGGCTTAACCCACTGTACCACCCAGGCGCCCATACTTCTGAATTTCCAAAAGTTTCTCTTTACACCTGGGTTTTCCACCTGAGCAACCACGTGAGTGCTGGTGTTGTCATTTATAGAGATACAAAGGATTGGACAGGCAGCTGCTTGGAGTAAAACCAGGAGTCCTGTACTGTTTCCCACCTGAAGGAACTGGTAGCATACTAGCTTCCTATGCCTTTCCTTATCTTTTATACCTGTACTCTCTCAAAGCACTATGTGGGCGACATGGAGATATCCTGCTCAGATCCCCTTCTAGAAAGGACCAGCTGCCCAGATGCCAAGGAGTGGGTTTAGCTGACAGGCTCCATCTCAGCTTTCAAACCAACGTCATGCTCTTTTGGGGGCACCTCCCAGCCACTGACTGGCAAGCCATGGTAGCTAAGGGCCCTATCTTTGCTGGGCAGTCCCTAGTCAATGACGGAGCCAGATAGCAGTGCAAGGATCCAGCCACTTTCCTCTGACCCAGGACCTCTCCATCAAGGAATCCGCTCTCGCGCTCCCTCCTGGGCTGGATGAGACTCTGCCAGGTCTGCACTGCTGGCTGAAGGCGCCCTCTTTCCTTCACAAGTATTACTCTTCTGGAAGCCTTTTGTACTCCTAACTCCATCTCAGCCGCTGCTGCTTCTTGGAGAACCCAACCTGTGGCACTATTACAGACCAAAATACAATCTCATTTTACAGCTCCATGCCATGTATTAGTAAGATCACAGGAAAGATTAACTTGGAACATGTAGCTGTCAGATACAGACCCAGTACTGCTGGGTAACAAACCACCAAGGAAGCTTAGAAGTATACAACAAGCGTTTCTTTCTTTTTTTTTTTTTAAAGATTTTATTTATTATTTGACAGAGAGAAATCACAAGTAGATGGAGAGGCAGGCAGAGAGAGAGGGGAAGCAGGCTCCCTGCTGAGCAGAGAGCCCGATGCGGGGCTCGATCCCAGGACCCTGAGATCATGACCTGAGCCGAAGGCAGCAGTTTAACCCACTGAACCACCCAGGCACCCCACAAGCGTTTATTTCTTGCACATGCATGGGAGAGTTAGCTGAGGCCGCTCTGCTTCAGGCCGCAGGGCTCTGGGACAGCTCTGTTGCACTGTCGCATTCTGGGACCTGGGCTGAAGTTATCAGAGGGAAGCTCTTATCGTGGCAGATTGCTGGAGCGTGAGAGCGCACACACCCAAATGCCCTTCCACAAGCGTGTTTCAAGCCTCGGCTCATATGCTGTTCACTAGCAGTGACTAAAGCAAGTTGCATGGCCAAATGTGACATGAAGGAGTAAAGAATGACGTGACCCCCTGAGGCCATGGCAAGGGGTTTGCACGAATACTGCTATTATGGGGACTGATAGTTCGCCTACTGCCAATAAGGGTTCATCGAGCTGGTGTAAGACTCGACATAACCATGCTTAGTCAGCTCATACTTCTGGTTCTGGAATACTGTTAATGCTTCTTTACAGGGCTTTCTCTGGGGTTAGGCACACGTAGATGTAGAGATAACTGGATAACTTTAAGATTCCCGGGGGCCTCCTACAGATTATTCAGACTAAAAGGTTTTCTGGATATGCAAAGGCAAACTCTAATGCTCCTCTCTTAGCAATGTCATATGCTGAACGTGCTTCCTGGTCCGGTGGATCTGATGAACACTGTAGGTGGGAGGGAGACCGAATCTGCTTTGCCGTTAAATACCTGTTTTAGGATATATACATTCAAACCACTTTATTGAGGTCTGTTTGACATACAGACTGCTGTACTTAATTCTGGCGGGGAGGGGAAGAGAGAAGAGAATCCCGAGCAGACTCTTGGCGTGGAGCCCCACACAGTGCTCGATCCCACAGCCCCGACATCATGACCTGAGCTGAAATCAAGAGTCGGACGCTTAACCGACTGAACCACCCAAGTGCCCTCAAGAAATATATAGTTAAAACTGAAATTGTTCTCAACAGCGTATAATGGAAAATAGCAGGCCCTGCCCTACGGCTGCCCTTTCCTCTACCCCGCGACACACAGGCAGCAGTTTCCGTGTCATAGGCCTCCACAGCTATTTTTTTAAATGACCAATAGATACCACTGACTCCCTGTTATGGCAGATGAAGATTTAGCTCTTTGACCACCAACACCCCGGAGTCCGGAGTCTGCTTCCCCATTCTCTCACCGTTATGATAAACTTCAGCTAAATCAATAACCAGTGTTTACATCATCAAGGGGATGTAACAGTTGCTCAATGACGACTCAGGAAGTGTACCATCACGGCCCCCCCCATTTTTAAAAAATAACTTCCAGTTATTCTGTTATTCTTGGTTCTGCTTTTGTGTTTACATTTGCACTGCTTTTGTTTCATAAAAATTCTCCTTAAAGTCTCCAACAGATCCTTCAATTACCTGTCAATGAAACATTTTTCAGAACTCTTATATGCAGTGGCTCGCCTGCTAAGTTTCTGGAATCCTTCCCACAGCCTTGCTCCCTTCCACTCCAACTTAGGCCTGGTGATTCCTTTCACTGCTTTCCTCGATTAGAATCCTAAGTCCTGTGTCTTCCTCTTTCTGGGCTTAGCCCCGGTTTTGCAGAAGCACATTCTCTGGGGTACGTGGCAAATGCCAGCAAGGATGCTGGCAGATGTGTCTGCTCGTGCAGCTGATCCGGAGGGTCATCCGGCAGTTTCAATCAACTGAGTACATGTAAGTGCTCTGACCTAGCAGTCTTGCTCCAGGGCACATATCAAAGGCAAATGCTCACATGAGCCCATAAGAGGACACGTGTGAGGACAGTCACCTTAATGTTGTTTCTGTGTGTATGTGCATAAAGACTTCTGATTTCTGTAGATTGCTGTATGCCTTATCACTTCATTGAGTTCTCTTTCTCTCTGTTTTTTTTTTTTTTTAAGATTTTATTTATTTATTTGACAGAGAGCGATCATAGTAGGCAGAGAGGCAGGCAGAGAGAGAGAGGGAAGCAGGCTCGCCGCTGAGCAGAGAGCCCGATGTGGGGCTCGATTCCAGGACCCTGAGATCATGACCTGAGCTGAAGGCAGAGCCTTAACCCACTGAGCCACCCAGGTGCCCTCTCATAAATAAATCTTAAAAAATGAAAGATAGTGATTTAGAAAACGAAGTGTTTTTTTTTTACATCTAGACTGATGTGAACGGTCTAGGCTGGTGAGGCAGCTCCTGCTCTAAGCGGTCCGGGGAAACTGATTCCTTACATCTTTGTTTTCTGTTGCTAGGATGTTTTACTGTCTGTGTGGTTGAAACTGTGTTACCGGCACTTCTAGGTGCCAGCTAGCAGCAAAGGAGAAGGAAATGATGGGAAAGGCACCCTCAGGTTTTAGACCCAGACTCAGAAGAAGCACCACTTCTACTCAGGCTCCAATGGCAAGACTTTTGTCACACGGCCATCCACATGCTGCTCGATTACAACTTTGTTACCGGGGGAGATGGGGAGAATGGGTTTTGGTAGACAAAATCCATCATTCAATTCCATTGATTCCCTCTGTGGTTTTAGCCCCTTCATGTGTCCCTCAACAGTATCTTTAAGTCAATGCAACAAGAACAAAATGGCAGGCACATATCTACTTGTGTAGGGAAAAGGCAACATAACCACTACTGGACTGAAGGCTTCCAGGAAAATATAACTAAATAGAGGTTCTCCACCATAGTCTGGCTTCCGCTTCCCTGACTGCTTACAGGACCCCTTCTGGGTAAGAGTAGGGGACAACGGTGCAGGAGGGTTCACAGAGCAGGCCCAAGTGCTCTTCGTACTTAGAAAGGTCTGCTTGCTTCCAAGGTTGGTCCTTGGCTGATTATCTGGGAACCTGGATTTCAGGAGGGTTCCCACCATTCCCTAAATGGTAAGTGTGGCCCTTTGTGCACAGACTGTGCAGCAAACACTATAGTTTATGCAGAACCCTTGTCTTCCTTCTGGGACTGTGTCAGTCTGGCATGTGCCTGTATGACCAGCCTCCAATAAAAACCCTGGGAGCTGCATCTGTAGTGGATTAGCCCAAATTCGTTGCTGGTGGAAGTAAGCATGTCCTCCATTGTGACTGTAGCCGGCGGACCCCTGGCTCACACCTCATTTCCTCTGGACTTTGCCCATGGCCATTTTCCTTTGCTGATTCTGTGTCCATTCACTGTAATAAAGCAAAACCATGACCATGTGCTGAGTTCCGAGTCCTCCTAGTGAATCACCGAACCTGGGAGCAGTCTGGGGGAACCCTCACAGCAAGGTTATGAAACATGGTTAATACAGGGGTCACCACAGGTGGAACATTTGGCTGGACTAGAGCATGGGTCAGGTTCGGCGGTCTCTCAGGAACAGTGCCAAGATGAGGGGGATTTGCTGTACTCTCTGCTTCCTGGTTCGCCTTACCCTACCTCCTGCACTCGGGACAGGTCAGAGCAGAGTATCTCTATGGTGTAAAATGAAGATTCCCAGTTAATGCTGGTGGCAGGGAACTCATTAGTACGAGGTCTAGGCAAACCAAGTACAGATGAGAACCTGGGCCAGGACAACCAGGGCGCTCTGTCCCCAGACAAAATGGCATGACAATGGAAGTGGGCGTTGGCACCTGCTGCAGTCTGACCTAGGCACCTTTTACATCTGATGCACAACTGTTATCACCACCTCCCCGGTGGCTTCCTAGGTCTTTCCCTCTTATTTCCTGTACTGCTTGCTTTCCAGTGGTTACTCTCTTGTTTTGGTGGAGCAGATCCTCTCTTTATGGGCAGTAAATTGTTTGAGACCTTACACGTCCAAAAATGTCTTCATTCTAACTCCACACTTGATTGCTGGGTTTAGTTACAGGCAGTGAATTTTTTTTTTTAAGATTTTATTTATTTATTTGGCACAAATAAATATCACATAAAAAATCCATTTTTAAAAGATTTTATTTATTTGGCACATAAATAAAGATCACAAGTAGGCAGAGAAGCAGGCAGAGAGAAGGGGAAGCAGGCTCCCTGCCAAGCAGAAAGCCCGATGTGGGGCTCAATCCCAGGACCCCGGGACCACGACCTGAGCCGAAGGCAGAGGCTTTAACCCACTGAGCCACCCAGGCACCCCACATTCCGTGAATTTTTATGAAGAATCCAATACAAGCCAGGCAGTGCTCTAAGCACGTGGGACACATCAGTGAACAACACAGACGAGGCACAGAGGCAGAGTCCAAGAGTTTACATTTCAGATTGCGTTCTGGCTTTTGGTGGTTACTAAGAAGTCTAAAGCCAGTCTGATTTCTGATCCTTTTTGTGTAACATTTTCTCTGCCAGCTTCTTCTCTTTATTCCAAGTGTTCAAAAAGTTCATAGTGTTGGGACGCCTGGGTGGCTCAGTTGGTTAAGCAGCTGCCTTCGGCTCAGGTCATGATCCCAGCGTCCTGGGATCGAGTCCCACATCGGGCTCCTTGCTCCGCAGGGAGCCTGCTTCTCCCTCTGACTCTGCCTTCCACTGTGTCTGCCTTTGCTCGCTCTCGCTCGCTCTCTCTCTGACAAATAAATAAATCTTTAAAAAAAAAAAAAAAAAAAAGTTCATAGTGTTGTGTCTCGTATGCATGTTTTCATCCATTTTGCTTGGATGGGCTCATTCGCTCTGCAGACGTATGTGCTTCAGTTCTGGACATTTTCCTGAACATTCTGTAGACGATTTCCTCCTCCGGTGTTTCGGTGCTGGACCTCTCTCTCAGGGTGGCACTTTCTTATCTCTAGTTCCCCTAAGATTCATCTTGTTGCTCTTCCTGGGAGATTTTCTCAATTTTTGTTTCCAAGCCTTCTAGTGTTTTTATTCCTGCTATCCACATTTTTATATCCAAGAGATCTTTTCTTACAAAAATGACATCCTGTTTGTTTCACAGAGGCAATGTGAACTTACCTGAGAATACCTGCATATTTAAAAATTTTCATCCCCCTGCATAGCCTGTTTTCTCCAACAGTTTTCCCCCCATTCATTAGTTTTCATCTCTAAAACTCATGATTAGAGGTTTTTTGCAGATGTATGGATAATCCTTGGTGCCTGGTTATGAGCCAGGAACTAGGGGCACCTGGGTGGCTCAGTTGGTTAGCAGCATCTGCCCAAAGCTCAGGTCATGGTCCTGGGTCCTGGGATGGAGCCCCACATCAGGCTCCTGGCTCGGTGGGGGTCTGCTTCCCCTGCTCTCTGCCTCTGCTCATGTGTGCTCTCACTCCCTCTTTCTCAAATAAATATATAAAATTTTGATTAAAAAAAAAAAAAGAGCCAGGGACTAAAAAGCACTTTGGAAGATCTGAGCACATGGTTTTAGGATTTTAGACTTTGGGATTCACTTCAGATAATCTGTACGGGACATTTGTTAGGGAAACTCTTATGCTTCTATCTTGGGAATTGCCAGATTCTCCAGAAAACAATCTTTTAAAATCTCTGCATGGAGAATAAAGATTTGGTTTTGCCAGCTTAGCAGGGAGAGAAGGACGAGGAGCCCAGCATTCAGTAATCACAAGCTCTCTTAATCCCATCTTCAAATATACTGCGTGGGACCTTGATTGGGCTTAGTATCCCCTATACTGAAAGTCTTTTTTGCCCTTTTCACTTAGATTTCCGCTAGGATGAGGAATCGGGATTAGTGAGGATATACGAGGATAAACATCAAGAAGTAGGATTGCTGGACTGAAGTTATTTTTATTTTATTTTATTCTATTTTTTTTTTAAGATTTCATTTATTTACTTGACAGAGAGAGGCACAGGGAGAGGGGGAACACAAGCAGGGGGAGTGGGAGAGGGAGAAGCAGGCTCCCCACTGAGCAGGGAGCCTGACGCAGGGCTCGATCCCAGGAAGCTGGGATCATGACCTGAGCCAAAGGCAGATGCTTAATGACTGAGCGACCCAGGCGCCCCAGCGCTTTCATTTTCTATGCAAAAGTGATTCAGAGAATTTCCATACAGGTGTGAGATGGTCAGCCAAGCAGCGAGCCTCCAGTGTGCTTTGGACATGCTGCCATGGGAGCAGGGCCAGGGCCCCCCATCCCACAGGCTGTCCCCTAGGCTTTCTGCTTCTCCTGATAGGACGTGGTCAAAGGGACAGTAGACAGCGCGAAGGAGGCAACCTCGCCCCCACTGTGCCTGCCCTTCCCTAACTGCCCAGTTATCGAGGTTCTGGGTCTTGCCTGAGCTCCACCGTGTCTGAGATTGGGGCTGTGGGGAGAAGGAGAAGAAAACTGCCTTCTTGAAACTTACATTTCCTTTTTTATTTTTTGTTATTTTTAAAAAATTTATTTATTTTGAGAGAGAGAGAAAGCAGGAGGGGCAGAAGGAGAGAATCTTTCTTTTAAAGATTTTATTTATTTGACAGAGGCATCAAGGGAGAGAACACAGCACAGGGAGTGGGAGAGGAAGAAGCAGGCTTCCTGCTGAGCAGGGAGCCCAATGTGCAGGGCTCCATCCCAGGCCCCTGGATCATGACCTGAGCCGAAGGCAGACGCCCCAGGAAGAAGGAATCTTAAGCGGGCTCCACACTCAATGTGGAGTCCCATGCGGGGCTCCACCTCACGACCCCGAGATCATGACCTGAGCCAAAATCAAGAGTCAGATGCTTAACTGACTGGGCCACCCAGGTGCCCCTTGTTATTGTTTTGTCTTAAGAGGGAAAGGTCCCCGCAAGGCCCTTTGGCGGAGGCAGGGGGGAGAGACTGACCGAAACGCTAGCACAGTAGTAGGGGCTTCAGGAGCTACAAGTATTGAAAGGGGGAAACACCCTTCAGGGCAGCCAAATTTCTTCTATAGCTTCTCCATCTTTTGTCTTGTTGAGAAAGACCCACATTCGGAGATTATTAAAGATTCCTCTTGGGACATCTGGGTGGCTCAGTTGGTTGGGCGTCTGTCTTCAGCTCAGGTCATGATCCTGGGGTCCTGGGATCAACTCCCTGCTGAGCAGGGAGCCTACTTCTCTCTCTGCCTGCTGCTCCCCTTGCTTGGGTGTTCCGACAAATAAATAAATAAAATCTTAAAAAAAAAAAAAAAAAAAAGCCAAAAGCACTTGACAAGGATGATAGGGCACAAACACCATTAAGAAAAAAAAAAGTCTACTCTTAGTGCCTTTTTTTTTTTTTTGCATTTTAATTTTTCCTTCATTTGGATTTTCCCCCCAGATGGCTACCCAGCTGTCTTAATCTTATTTATTGAACATTCATCTTTTACTTATTTTAAATAACATTTAAAAAATTACATATGAAATTCTTGTGTATATGGAGTTTTTGAATTCTTGTTCTGTTGACCTGTTTATTCGTGTGCCTATGCTCCACTATTGCAATTATTATAGGTTTATACGTTTTTTGTGTTTTTTTTTTTTTACAATTACTATAGTTTTGTTTTATCTTTTAATATATGATAGAGCTGATTCCCCATTTATTCTCTTTACAGTTTCCAGGGCTCTTTTTGTTTTTCACTTTTTCCACTTGAACTTTGAAATCTTGTCTAATTTCCAAAAACATGGGCTGGAATTTAATGGAATCACATTAAATTTACGGGTTAATTTAGGAGGAATACATTTATAATGTTGAGTCTTTCAAGAACATAGTGTGCCTTGCCACCGGTGTAGCTGTCATTCTGAGTCCTTGTGCAGCATGGTGAAGTTTTTACCTTAAAGATCTTACAGTTCTGGGGTGTGTGGCTGGCTCAGTCGGTAGACCATGAGACTCTCAATCTCAGGGTCATGAGTTTGAGCCCCAGGATGGGTGGGTGTAGAGATTACTTAAAAAAAATAAAATCTTAAAAAAAAAAAAAAAAAAGAGGGGCACTTGGGTGGCTCAGTGGGTTAAGCATGTGTGTTGGTTTCAGCTGAGGTCATAATCTCAGGGTTCTGAGATGGAGCCCTGTGCCAGGCTCTTCTGGAGATTCTCTCCCTCTTCTCCCTCTCCCCTGCCTCACCCAACTCGTGCAGTCTCTCTCTCTCAAATATATATATATATATATATATATATATATATATATATATATTTAAATCCAAAAAACCTTAAAAAAAATCTTACATTTCTTACTAAGTATATTCCTTGGTGTTTTATCTTCTAAGTGGAGCCTTCCATATACCTCCTACCTAGCTGAGGCTTGTCCATATAAAATATATGGATTTCTGGGGACGCCTGGGTGGCTCAGTGGGTTAAGCCTCTGCCTTCAGCTCAGGTCATGATCTCAGGGTCGTGGGATCGAGTCCCATATCAGGCTCTCTGCTTGGTCAGGAGCCTGTTTCCCCTCTCTCTCTGCCTGCTTGTGATCTCTCTTTCTCTATGTCAAATAAATAAAATCTTAAAAAAATATATATATATGGATTTCTGTACAGTAAGCTTATACCTAAGTACCTTGCTGAATTGTCTTATCGTTGTAAGTTTCTTCATTTTGCTGCATATTTCCAAGCAAACGTATCATTTGCAAATAATTTTGCCCTTCCCCCCCACATTCACTTGTTTTTAGAGATCCTCTGTACCGACAGCATTTGTATTAGATTCTTAGGTCTGTTGTATCTAAGTGCCACGAACTCAGTGCCTGTAAACAATGGACATTTATTGTCTCACAGTTCTGAGAGCTAGAAGTCTCAGATGGAGTTACCAGGGCCATGCTCTTGTCGGGGAGACCCCTTCGGTCTCTTCCAAGCTTCTGGTGGCGTCTGGCAAGCCTGGGGCCCCTTGGCTTGCAGCTGCAGCACCTCAGACACTGCCTCTGGGTCACAGGGTGCTCCTTGTTCATGAGTCTTGTGTGTGTTTCCTTTTTTTTTTTTTTTTAAAGATTTTGTTTATTTATTTGACAGACAGAGATCACAAGTAGGCAGAGAGGCAGGCAGAGAGGGGGAAGCAGGCCCCACGGTGAGCAGAGAGCCCGATAAGGGGCTCCATCCCAGGACCCTGAGGCCATGACCCGAGCTGAAGACAGAGGCCAAACCCACTGAGCCACCCAGGCGCCCCTGTTTCCTCCTTGTTAGGACATCAGTCGTATTAGGTCAGGGCCTGCCTCAATGACATCATCTTAATTGAAGTACATTTGCAAAACCATATTTCCAAGCAAGATGGTATTTACAGGAACTGGGGATTAGAATATTAACATATCCGTAGGGGGACACAGTCCATCCGTAACAGCACTGAACAGTTCTCTTCTTTATTCACTGTGAAGATGAATTTATAGTAGGAGTCCATGGAATTATTTTTTGGGTTTGAACAAGTATCTATCAAACCCTAACAGTCTGTATGTAAAATTTGGTAGGTGTACGCATTTGGATTGAAGAACAGGGTTCAAAGCTTTCATGGGGCTTCTCAAGGGGTCTGTTAACCCCTAAAACTTAAAGAATTATTTATGCAGACCAAAAATATATGATTACATTAAAAGTCCATTCAAAAAATTTATAGGCCTATTAGCTTAGTTACAATATGGATAATTATGGATGTCCTCTACATTTAGTAACTTGATTACATGTATTTTATGTGGTGTATTACTGCTGAAAAAGAGCTTTTATGTACATTTTGTCTTTTGAGCTCTTTCATAGTATATATATATATATATATATATATATATATATATAGTATTCTAATTTTAGGCACAAGAAAATAGATTCAGAGAGGTTACACTCTAAAATTAAAAAGTGAGGGGTGGGGGCACCTGGGTGGCTCAGTGGGTTAAGCTGCTGCCTTCGGCTCAGGTCATGATCTCAGGGTCCTCGGATCGAGTCCCGCATCGGGCTCTCTGCTCAGCAGGGAGCCTGCTTCCCTCTCTCTCTCTCTGCCTGCCTTTCCATCTACTTGTGATTTCTCTCTTTCAAATAAATAAATAAAATCTTAAAAAAATATATTTTTATTTATTTATTCGACAGACAGAAATCACAAGTAGGCAGAGAGGCAGGCAGAGAGAGAGGAGGAAGCAGGCTGAGCAGAGAGCCTGATGCGAGGCTCAATTCCAGGACTCTGGGATCATGACCTGAGCCAAAGGCAGAGGTCCAACCCACTGAGCCATCCAGGGGCTCTGAGATACATTCTTTTTCTTTTTTAATATTTTATTTCTCTGAGAGAGAGAGTGAGCGAGCGAGCGAGAGAACAAGCAGAGGAGGGAGAGGGACAAGCAAACTCCACACTGAGTGCGGAGCCCACCATGGGACTTGATCCTGGGACCCTGAGATCATGACCTGAGCTGAAATCAAGAGCCACCCAGGTGCCCTGGTGGGAGATATACTCTAACACCCCTTAAGATACATATCTAAGACACATTCTAACTGGATGCTTGAAACTGTGGAGAGTACTCAATCCTGTGTGTATGCTTCTTCCTGTACATACATCTGTGTGATAAGGCTTAATTATTACCAATCAGGCACAATAAGAGATTAACAACAATATATCACGACAGAGCAATGATAATGAAATACTGTAATAAAGTCTAAGTGAGTGTGGCCTCTTTCTCAGAAGTTCTTGTACCCAAACCTTCCTCTTTTTGGGTGAGAAGTGAGATGATAAAATTCCCTTATGACGAGATGAAGTGCGGTGAATAAGGGGGGCATCGTGGTGGGGCCCGAGTCTACTGCTGACCTGACAAGAGCCAGGAGGAGGACATCTGCTTCTGGACCACTGTTAACCACGTGTAACTGAAGCCGTGGAAAGCAGAACCATGGGTAAGGGGGTACTACTGTCTGTATACGTTTTAACCTTTCAGAAGTGAAATCATATTAAACTCACTCATCCACAAATTGTTTTTTTACCGAATGTATTTTGGACAGCTTACAATGTCAGTCCATGTGGGTTTATGCATTTATTTTTAACAACTGCAAATGTATGGGACTTCTATAATTTATCTCTTTATCAATGGGCCTTTAGGTGATTTCCAATTTTTCACTATTATGAACAATGCTTCAGTGAAAATTCTTGAATACATTTGTGAGGTTAAAATGCTAAGAACTGGGAGTTGTTGACTCAAATCATGTCAACTACATTTTTTAAAAAAAGATTTTATTTTTATTTATTTGAAAGAGAGAGAGAGAGAGAGAGAAATCACAAGTATGCAGAGAGGTAGGCATAGAGAAAGAGAGGAGAAAGCAGGCTCCCCGCTGAGCAGAGAGCCCGATGCGGGGCTCCATTCCAGGACCCTGAGATCATGACCTGAGCCGAAGGCAGAGGCTTAACCCACTGAGCCACTCAGGCGCCCTACAGTACGTATTTTGACAGTCATTCACAAACTGCCCTCCAAATACTAGCAATTTACATTCCTACCAATGCCTCCTAATTTTTGTACAAACACAAAACTCTGTGGCAATACTATTATCACAATTATAGATTGGTAATTGATATTTTCCAATGTGATAGTAAAAATTTGTTTTAGTTTGCATAGCTTTCATAAGAACAGCTGAGCATCTTGGAGTGGGGAAGTTCTTCTAGGCATGATAGGAAACTTAAAAGTCTGATAAACATAACTTTTGTGAATTGCTTGCTTATGTCCTTTGTCTATCTTTTCCTACTGGGTAATGTTTCCCTTCTAATGACTTAAAGAAGCATTTTTAAGTTTAGGGATTCTATGCACTTGCCATATGTGTTATAAATATTTTTTCCAAGTTTGCTGTCTTTTTGAGTGGGGAGAGTTTGAGATACAGAATAAAAATATCCTATGGCTTATTTGTTTAGAGCTATGTTTAGAAGTCTTCCCTTCCGATCACTAATATATTTATTCAAGTAGTTTTTCAATTCTCATGGTTAACTTTTCTATTTAAATCTTTGATCCATCTGGAGTTTATTTTGGAATGAGAGTAGGAACCCGTATTTATTTTATTATAAATGGGTAGTTGGTTGTTCCAATACCTTTTATTAAATTAACCCTGCCATCGTAACCGTATGTCCATTTTTATTGTGTTCTAATTCTGTACTCTATTATAGTGCACTGATGTTTTAGTTAATGAGGTTTATTTTATTTTATTTATTTATTTGACAGAGGTCACAAGTAGGCAGAGAGGCAGGCAGAGAGAGTGGAGGAAGCAGGCTCCCCGCTGAGCAGAGAGCCCAATGTGGGGCTCGATCCCAGGACTCTGGAATCAGGACCTAAGCCGAAGGCAGAGGCTTTAACCCACTGAGCCATCCAGGCGCCCCAGTTAATGAGGTTTTATAATACATACTAATATTTGGGAGGCAAACATTTCTTCATTTCAGAATTCTCTATGATTCTCAAATATTTTATTCTGCCAAATGAAATTTAGGATAATTTTGACAAGTTCTAAAGAAAATTCTGTTTAGACTTGGATTACATTCAATTCATACATTAATTCAGAAAGAACTGGCATTATCTCACAACTATATGGTCAAATCTTCAACAAAGCAAGAAGGAATATCCAGTGGGAAAAAGACAAGTCTCTTTAATAAATGGTGTTGGGAAAACTGGACAGCAATATGCAGAAGAATGAAACTGGACCAATTTCTCTCTCTCTTTTTTTTAAAGATTTTATTTATTTATTTGATAGACAGAGATGACAAGTAGGCAGAGAGGCAGGCAGAGAGTGAGGAAGGGAAGCAGGCTCCCCGCTGAGTAGAGAGCCCAATGTGGGGCTTGATCCCAGAACCCTGAGATCATGACCTGAGCCAAAGGCAGAGGCTTTAACCCACTGAGCTACCCAGGCACCCCTGGACCAATTTCTTACACCATCCACAAAAATAAATTCAAAATGAGTTAAAGATCTAAGTGTGACAGAGGAATCCACCAAAATCCTAGAGGACACAGGCAGCAACCTCTGTGACCTCAGCCGCAGCAACATCTTACTAGACACATCTCCAAAGGCAGGGAAAACAAGAGCAAAAATGAACTATTGGGACTTCATCAAAATAAAAAGCTTCTTTCTGCACAGCAAAGGAAACAATCAACCAAACAAAAAACCAGCCTACAGAATGGGAGAAGATATATGCAAATGATACATCTGATAAAGGGTTGTGATCCAACATCTATAAAGAACTTATCCAACTCATCACCCAAAAAACACATAATCTAGTTAAGAAATGGGTAGAAGACATGAATAGATACTTTTCCAAAGATGACATACAGAAGGCTAACAGACACATGAAAAGATGCTTAACATCATTCATCATCAGAGAAGTACAAATCAAACGCACAATGAGATGCCATCTCACACCTGTCAGAATGGCTAAAATTAACAACACAGGAACAACAGGTGTTGATGAGCACGTGGACAAAGGGGAACCCTCCTATACTGCTGGTGGTTATGCAAGCTGGTGCAGCCACTCTGGAAAGCAGTATGGAGGTTCCTCAAAATGTTGAAAACAGGACTACCCTACAACCCAGGAATTGCACTGCTAGATATTTACCCAAAGGATACAAACATGCTGATTTGAAGAGATACATGTACCCTGATGTTTACAGCAGCCATGACCACAATAGTTAAAATATGGAAAGAGCCCAGATGTCCACTGACTTGATGAATGGATAAAAGAGACGTGGTCCATGTATCTACAATGGAAGATTATTCAGTCACAATAAGGAACGAAATCTTGCCATTTACAAAAACATGGTGGAGCTAGAGAGTACGATGCTGAGTGAAACAAGTCAGAGAAAAACAAATACCGTATGATTCCACTCACATGTGGAATTTAAGAAACAAAACAGATGAACATAGAGGAAAGAAAGAGAAAAAGAGAGAGGGAAGCAAACCATAAGTGACTCTTTTTTAAAAAAAAATTTTATTTTACTTATTTGACAGAGAGAGCGAGCAAGAAAGAGCGCACAAGCAGGCAAAGTGGCAGGCAGAGGGAGAGAGAGAAGCAGGCTCCCCACCAAGAAAGGAGCCCAATGTGGGACTCAATCCCACGACCTGAGCCCAAGGCAACCGCCCAATTGACTGAGCCACCCAGGTATCTCCATAAGCAGCTCTTAATGGCAGAGAACAAATGGGGTCGATAGGGGGAGGTTGGTGGGGGATGGGTGTTAGGGAGGGCACTTACTGTGATGAGCACCCGGTGTTTTATGTAGCTGATGAATCACCAAATTCTATTCCTGAAACCAATATTATACTATGTTAACTAACTAGAATTTATATAAAAGCTTGAAACAAAGACTGGCATTTTCATAGTGTTGTGTCTTCTTACCCTAAAACAAGGTATTTCATTTAATTATTTGTTGTTTGGGGGAGGGGGGCGCCTGGGTGGCTCAGTGGGTTGAGGCCTCTGCCTTCGGCTCAGGTCGTGATGGGATCGAGCCCCGCATCAGGCTCTCTGCTCAGCAGGGAGCCTGCTTTCTCTTCCTCTCTCTCTCCTGCCTCTGCCTGCCTGTGATCTCTGTCAAAATAAATAAAATCTTTAAAAAAAATAATAATTTTTAAAAAAGGGTTTATTTATTATTTATTTGACAGACAGAGATCACAAGTAGGCAGAGAGGCAGGCACAGAGAGAGGAGGAAGCAGGCTCCCTGCTGAGCAGAGAGCCCAATGTAGGGCTCAATCCTGGGATCGAGCCCCATGACCCTGGGATCATGACCTGAGTTGAAGGCTGAGGCTTTAACCCACTGAGCCACCCAGGCGCCCTATTTTAGTTTTTTTTTTTTTTTTTTTTAAAGATTTTATTTATTTGACAGAGATCACAAGTAGGCAGAGAGAGAGAGGAGGAAGCAGGCTCCCTGCTAAGCAGAGAGCCCGATGCAGGGGCTCCATCCCAGGACCCTGGGATCATGACCTGAGCCGAAGGCAGAGGCTTTAACCCACTGAGCCATCCAGATACCCCTATTTTGGTTTCTTTATAGAGTTTTATAGTATTCTTCAAGTAATTTTTGAAAACTTTCTAAGTATATTCAGAGACATTGTACAGTTCAGTGCCAGGGGTACCACCTACACTGCGGTCAATGACATTAAAGGCCCCCACTTTCCTGTGTGACTGGTATAAGCAACTATGAGCTTATTCCTCTTTTTGTTATTGTGAGTGACAGGAGTGGTATTTCCTTTTGTTTTATTTAAACTAATTACTATTTTCACATGAAAAAGTTGGAGTACTGATTTTATAACCTGCTGCCTTATTACAGTGTCTTGTTAAGACTTTTTCAGCTGATCCCCTTAGGTTGCCCAACATACAGTCCTACATAAATTATGGTAACTTCATTTTAAACGTTTTCCTACTGTACTGGCTAGTACTTCTAGCACAGTATTAAATAATGGAATCTTGAGTAGAATTCATGATATGTCTTTCGACCTTAAGTCCAATGCTCTTTTTTGGGTACATATTCAATCCACAAAATTGAGCACCATTTACCTTTTATAATCTTTTCTTATCCCAACAGGCAGATCGAGAGCTGCAATAAATATCCAGCTAATAAATCTTATGTGAGGTTCTCCAGCAAATTCAATATTTTATCTTACTAAACATTGAAAGGGGACCCTAAAGAAAGAGTATTCTCCAAGGATATGTTTTGGGGTTTTTTTTGGGAGGGGAGGGCTGCGAGAGGAAAGTGGATGGAGCTGGGGCTAAGGCAGTGACTGAAAAACGGGCATGCCAAATAGGTACTTACTTGAAAGTCAAATGCATAAAATAAACAAGGGGCTGAACTACGCTCTACTACCAAAAAAGGCTAGAAGCAGAAGAACTGTTTGGAAACACAGTGATCTGACCCTAAAGCAGAGTTCAGCCTCGGGGTAAGGCTGCGAGCACCAACAAGCATGTCTGCAGGTAAGTGAGCTGTAGTCATGCGTCGCTGAGACTCTAGAGGGAGGAGACGGCCGCGTGACCAACGTCATAACGAAGCTGAGTATTCACACGAAGTACTCCAAGCTGGAGAACGTTTCTTAAAGGAGGTGGGTCGTTCACTTGGCAAATAGACAGAGTATCTACTAAATGCCAGCCCCCAACCTGGAAGTAAAAGGATGAACAAAGGGTGCCTGGGTGGCTCAGTGGGTTAAGCCGCTGCCTTCGGCTCAGGTCATGATCTCAGGGTCCTGGGATCGAGTCCCGCATCGGGCTCTCTGCTCAGCAGGGAGTCTGCTTCCTCCTCTCTCTCTCTGCCTACTTGTGATCTCTCTCTGTCAAATAAGTAAATAAAATTAAAAGAAAAAAAAAAAGGATGAACAAAAAAGAAGGGACCCCCGTTCTCAGCCTACAGCCCACTGGCAGAGGTGACTGCTCCTCAGGTAAATCGACACATAAATGTGAAGATGATCTGTGCATGTTAGCAGAAGTCGTGACAAGGCCCACGGAGGAAATAACGATGCTGAGGGGACACTACGGTGACGTGACCTAGATGTGGGGTGTCAGGGAAAGCCGCTCTGAGAAAGCAGCCTTTCACCTGGAATCTGAGGGAAGACTAGCAGAGGGAGGTCTGAGGGAGGCGGCAGCAGTCTAGGCCCTGTGACCAACAAACCCGAGAGGGACTCCAGCCTGTGCAAAGGCGTCAAGGCCCAGGTGGGACACGTCTGAGGAGCTACGGGGACTACAGCTCAGTAAGCGAGCATGCAGGAAGAGCAGCGCTGGGAAGAGAGAGGGAAAAAACCCACAAAGATACCAGCAGGAAGGAAAAGGAGAAAAACCTATTCAGTCCGTGTTGAACATTTACTATGCGCTTCACTATCTAGGAGGGGATTCTTTTAATTCCAAAGAATAAAGAGACAGGCTTCTCCTCTCAAGTAAACTTCACCTAACTGGGTTCCTAATAGGAAAATATTCTCCTTTTAAGATCATCTTTCAGAAGGGCGCCTGGGTGGCTCAGTGGGTTAAGCCTCTACCTTTGGCTCAGGTGGTAGTCTCAGGGTCCTGGGATTAAGCCCCACGTCGGGCTTTCTGCTCTGTGGGGAGCCTGCTTCCCTCTCTTTCTGCCTGCCTCTCCCCTTGTGATCTCTGTCAAATAAATAAATATTTTATTTAACAGACAGAGATCACAAGCAGGCAGAGAGAGAGGAGGAAGCAGGCTCCCCGCTGAGCAGAGAGCCCGATGCGGGGCTCGATCCCAAGACCCTGAGATCACGACCCGAGCCAAAGACAGAAGCTTTAACCCACTGAGCCACCCAGGCGCCCCTAAATAAAATATTTTTAAAAAAATGATCATCGTTCAGAGAATACTCCCTACCCCATCCTAGGCTAGATCTTTTTAATACCATAAATTGTGTTTTTACTTTCCCAAACAGTGACTCTTAAAATGGAATTTCAAGTTAGCAGACACATCTTCTTTTCTGTCACAGGCTCCCCACTGCTACTTCTCTGAAGCCTGTGGCTAAAAATCACTCAGTTTTCCTGGTCACTTCCCAAGAGTCCCAAAATGTCCACGAAAGCTCTCCAGGGAGTGACTGAGAAGTGTGTCTAACCATGTATAAGCAGCAGCATGTTAATTTTTTCTTTACACACAAGTCACAGCTCTTTTTGTTCAATCCCCTTTCCCCTCTTTCCTATTTAAAGGTTTTAGGATAGAAGAAGTCAGAAACTGTAATTGAGGTTATGAAGCTTGAATGCCCTTGCTCTAATCTCTAAAGAGATAAAATCCACAATCTTTATTGGGCTGCCTGGAAAGGCTGTCACTGAGCCTCTCACTGGAGGAGCAGAACAATGAAAAACAAAGCTCTACAAGTTGAGCCACAGGAAGTGATGTCCTAATTTGGGTGCAGTTCTAAGAATACTCTAAGTAATAATTCAACTGGTTCTGTGCCTGTGAGGGACAAAATATCACAGCCCTGTGACAAAGGATTCCTTCATTTTCTTCCTGTATTTGTTACTATGGTATGGAATTCACATTTCTGTCTGATCTCGAGTTGAAGACGAAAGAGCACACGCGCAGCTGTATCTGTACGACGCGACAGGAGACAGCTGTGGCTCTTTCAAGGCTGGCGCAATAGGTAGAGATGTTTTGTTTTTACTTAGAGCAGTTCTGTTGACAACCACCAGCACCACTGCCACACCCTCAGACCGACCTCCCCTCCCCTGTCCCTCTGCCCCTACTGCTCCTGCTCAGGACAACAGCTGACGCTGCGTGGAAGGAGGTGGTGGTAGCACAAGAGCTTGGCTCGGGAGATCAGGTAAGACACGGCGGGAGCATATGTTATCCAAGAGGAACTTACTCTAAGAACATGGTGGAGAAATTAGTTTTGAAAAGAAGAAACACCTCTTCCTTCGATCCTAGAAGAGTAAGAAGAATCAGATAGAGATAAAAATATAGTTAAGAGGGGGCCTGGGTGACTCAGTCGATTAAGCCTCTGCTTTTGGCTCAGGTCATATTCTCAGGGTTCTGGGACTGAGCCCCGAATCAGGCTCCCTGCTCAGCAGGGGCGCGTGCTTCTCCCTCTGCCTCTCCCTACTGTTCATGCTCTCACTCACTCACCCTCTCAAATATTTAAAATCTTTAAAAATGCGGGTGTAACTTAGGAATTGAGGGAGGTTCATGCCCTAAGGCAGAGACTCCTGAACTTTCTAGGTTCTCAGACCCATACAGTTCTGCTTATTAGATGTCCAGACAATCTAACAAGTACTTATTCCTAATAATTTAGTAGCTATTTGAAAAATAAACTGGACACTCTACAGTTTATTTCGATTTCATTTAACAGCGCACACAATTCACCCATTTCAAGTGCATAATGAGTGGTTTTGAGTGTATTAGGAATGGTGCAACTATCCCATCAATTTAGAGTATTTTCACCAGCCAAAAAAAAACCCCGTACCCATTAACAGTCACTCCTCCTCCTCCCTCCCCCTCTCTCCTCTAGGCAACCATTAACTCATTTTCTGTCCCAAAAGATCTGCCTGCTCTTGGCATTTCATGCAAATGGAATCACGGGATGCGCGCGTCTGCCTTCTTCCACTTGGCGTTGGTTTTCATTTACGGCATGCACTGGTATTTTCTTCCTTCTTACGGCTGGATAATATTCAATTGTGGATATGCTACATGTTGTTTACCCAGTCATCAGTTGACGGACATTTGGTTTGTTTCTATTTTTTGGCTATGATGACTAATGCTTCAGTGAATACTCCTGTGTTAGTTTTTGCGTGGAACTCTTTCCATTTCTCTTGGATATATGCCTAAAGAGTGGAATTGCTGGGTCATGTGCTAACTTCGAACTTCTGAAGAATGCCAGATTAATTTCCAAGGTGCCTGCACTGTTTTTACATTCCTACCAGAAGTATGGGAGGCGTGTATTTCTCCACATGCTCACTACTTACTATTATGTGTCTTTTTGATCATAACCATCCTGGGGAGGGCGAAGTGGGATCCAACTGTGGTTTTTATGTGCAATTCTCTGATGACAGTGATATTGAGCATCTTTTCCTGTGCTTATTGGCCATCCGTAGATCTCCAGAGAGCTGTCTACTCAGATCTTTTGCCCATTTTTAAAAAATTAGGTCACTTGCTTCTGGATTGTACCGGTTCTACATATTCTATATACTTATCAGGTATATAGATCTTATCAGATATGATTTGCAAATATTTTCTCCCATGGGTTGTTTTTTCTAGTTTTGAGTTCAACAAAAAACTTCGAATTAAAAGAAAAATACATACTTGCTTCACCTGAATTGCTATTCTTCCCCTTTTAGTAATGTATAATTTAAAAACGAGTGATTATTTTACTCCAAGCGGTTTCTCTTTGGAGACCTGAACGCCAATTTTATTTCTGCTAATACCTAGGTCTAAGGTAGTAACTTGGACAAGTCAGTTCATGACTCTCTTAGTTTTCATGCTTATAAGAAGGGAATAATGGCACCTACTTTACAAGGTTGTGTATGAAAACGAGAGCATGTATAAGCACTAAGCATAATGCCCACATCATAGGCTCCCACAAAACATGCTGACTGGCGGACTTCCAACGATCTTTAAAAAGCACTTATACTTAAAAAAAAAAAGAAAAAAAAAGCATTGCCATTTCTAGATATGTGTAAAATATTAAGTATTGTATTCACTTTATAATGGTTATTGAAGAAAGAGTAAGATGCTCTGTGCAAGATCACTTTGCATCTGAAAACACATCATGATTTAGTAATCCTGACTGTGGGTCAGTTTTACCATCCTGCAAATCTGAGACAGAAAGCAGGCGTGCTATATTAAGGATACTATGTTATGTGATGTTTTCCAAATTTGTTTTCAAGTCCCATAACGGTCTTATAAGGAAGTACCAAGTCATAATGTAATAATAGAATACACTCGACGAACAAGAAAAATCAGAGAGATTGATTACCGTACATGAGTTAGTAAAGGTTTTTTTTTTTTTTTTAAAAGATTTTATTTATTTATTTATTTGACAGAGATCACAATTAGGCAGAGAGGCAGGCAGAGAGAGAGAGGGAAGCAGGCTCCCTGCTGAGCAGAGAGCCCGATGCGGGACTCAATCCCAGGACCCTGAGATCATGACCTGAGCCGAAGGCAGCAGCTTAACCCACTGAGCCACCCAGGCGCCCCCAGTAAAGGTTTTTAAATGTGGTTCCTAAAGACATCTGTGTATGCCTTTTATTTATTTATTTATTTATTTTAGATTTTATTTGTCAGAGAGAGAGAGAGAGACAGAAAAAGAGTGTACAAGCAGGGGGAGCCGCAGGCAGAGGGAGAAGCAGGCTCCCCACCAAACAAGGAGCCGGATGTGGGTCTTGATTCCAGGGCCCTGGGATCATGACCTGAGCAGAAGGCAGATGCTTAACCGACTTGAGCCATGCAGGCACCCCTGTGTATGCCTATTTCCTATTTTTTAATCTTATTTATTTTATTTTTTAAGGTGGGGAAGGGGCAAGAGAGAAACAGAGCGAGGGAATCTTAAACAGGCTTCCAGCTCATCACACAACCAGAGGGCTCAACTTCACGACCCTGAAATCATAATCTGAGCGAAAATGAAGAGTCGGACACTTAACTGACTGAGCCACCCAGGGGCCCCACCTATTTCTTTTAATAAAGTCACTGTGGGAGCAGCGCCAACATGTATATGTGCATTTTCTCTCTCTCTCTCTCAAATAAACCAACCTTTTTTTTTTTCCCCTCTGAAGATTTTATTTATTTGAGAGAGAGAGCGAGCGCCCAAACTGGGGTGGGAGTGGGGAGGGGCAGAGGGAGAAGCAGACTCCCCTGCTGAGCAGGGAGCCTGACTCAGGTCTGGGTCCCAGGACTGTGAGATCATGACCTGAGCCAAAGTCAGCCATTCAACAGACTGAGCCACCCCGGTGGCTCTTATTATTTCCTGAATCTGCTAGGTATGCTGCTGCTTTGGGAGTTCTGCATGGCTTGCCCCAGATCTTTTCACCTCCTCCCCCTCTTTCAAGTCTTTGCTGAACTGTCATACTCTCAATGAGCCTTATCTTGACCACCTTATCACAAACTACTCAAACTACCCGCAGCACTCCCAAGCCCCCTTGCTCACTCAACTACTTTTTGCTTGCACAATCACTATACAATTTACTAACTTGTGTTTATTATTTGTCTGGTCTTCTCCTTGCAAGAAAACTCTGAGGGATTTTTGTTTACTGATGCATCCCAAAGGCTAGGCCAGAGTGGCACATTTGGACATCAAATAAATATTTGAGGACACAAACAATTTTAAAAAGGTCCCTCATATCCTTGAATGTGCTGACAGTCTGGTTGGAAGTCAGCATAAATACACTAAAAGATAAGTATCAATATAAGATAATTGGCGTGAGCTGACAAATACCAACAGAAGATATTGTTTTAGGATATTACACATGACAAAGGAACGCTCAGAAAAGTGCTTCCAGAAGTTTAGAGAGCTAATTTAAAAATCTGTGATGGGGAGTGCCTGGATGGCTCTGCTGGCTGGCCGTCCGACTCGTGAAAATCTGAGGAAAGCTACACACTCCAGGGATATGACAAACATGTACACAGAAGTTTATTACTATTAGGAGTTCAAACATTCCCCGGAGCCAGCCACGAATGCTCAATAGAGAATCCCTGGTTTCAAGTATGGTTTTCAAGCTTGGAAAGGCTTGGTGAAGGTGAGACTGAGCTAGTTCTTAAGCACAGGGTATGAAGACAGAAAGGAAAGGAAGGGCTTTCTAAGCAAGAGAAGGAGCCAAAGGTGCCGGCAGAACAGTCTGACTCTCATGGGGGATTTCTGTAATATGTAAGAATAGGCTGTGAATTCCTTGGTGTGACCTAAACAATATGGTTACTGCAAGTCACGGAAAGTCTTTGGGTAAGAGAATGCAATGTCTAAGGCACTGTTGTTGTTTTTAAGATTTTATTTATTTGACAGAGAGAGAGAGAGAAAGAGACAGACAGTGAGAGCACAAGTTGGGGGGAGCAGCAGGCTTCCCAATACAGGGTTTGATTCCAGGACCCTGGGATCATGACCTGAGCGGAAGGCAGATGCTTAACTGACTGAGCCACTCAGGCACCCCTCTAAGGCACTGTTTTAAGAAAATAAATTTGGTAGTACTTTACAGGAGGAAAGTTGAGAGAAAAACTAAGATCAAGGAAGTCATTCATGAAGCTCCCATATAATGACTCAAGTCTGAGACTGGAAAGGAACTGACCAAGTTTACAGATGACTGTGAGGCACCAATCCATTCAGAAATGCCTGGCTTGGGGTGTCTGGGTGGCTCAGTTGGTTAAGTGTCTGCCTTCGGCTCACGTCATGATCCCAGGGTCCTGGAAGAGAGCCCCACATCGGGCTCCCTGCTCTACGGGAAGCCTGCTTCTCTCTCTGCTGCCGCTGTTCCCTCTGATTGTGCTATGTCGAATAAATAAATAAAATCTTTATTTTATTTATTTTTTTTAAAGATTTATTTATTTATTTATTTGACAGAGAGCGATCACAAGTAGACAGAGAGGCAGGCAGAGAGAGAGAGGAAGGGAAGCAGGCTCCCCGCCGAGCACAGAGCCCGATGCGGGACTGGATCCCAGGACCCTGAGATCATGACCTGAGCCGAAGGCAGCGGCTTAACCCACTGAGCCACCCAGGCGCCCCAATAAATAAAATCTTTAAAAAGAAGAAAGAAAAGAAATGCCTGGCTTGACAGTGACAATTAGAAACGAACTGTATTTAGGTCAGGCCCCGTTATATAAATTTCAGTGTTCTTTATTGAATACTTGAGTGTGTTGGGGGGGAACTACAAGAGAAAAACCAAGAATAGGGATTATTCAAAGGCTCTGAATGGGACAAAGGGGACAGTCTATTATTTTTGTAATAATAAAACATGCTGAATTTAGACAAAATAAAATATTTTTCCCCCTATAAAGATTTTATTTATTTGACAGAGACAGATCACAAGTAGGCAGAGAGGCAGGCAGAGAGGCAGGCAGAGAGACGGGGAAGCAGGCTCCCTGTTGAGGGGAGTGTGATGCGGGACTCGATCCCAGGACCCTGATATCATGACCTGAGCCAGAGGCGGAGGCTTAACCCACTGAGCCACCCAGGTGCCCCGACAGAGTAAAATCTTAATAGAAAGCCTGAGGTATACGGTCTTATTGCTAATTGAGGTTAATTGTGGTTAATTGAAGGCTAATGCAATTTTCCGTCTTAATTTTTGCTTGCTGACCTTTTTTCTTTTCTCCAGAAAAGAAATTCCCTGCTTTATTCCCCCTTGATAACCAGGGAACACAGGTGGATGGTTTTTAGAGGATTCGGGATGTCACGATCCCTCAAGGCGATCGAATACATACTTTCGCTGTAAAATAACAGAGGAAAGCGGGATAAACCCGCGGTGACCACACGTAAGGCTTCCGGTATCAATCTGACTTCCCGAGAAAGCGGGGAACAGCCAGACCACTACAAGCCCACATCCCAGCCGCGTCGGGGTCCGGTGCGTAGCCCCCGCTCTCGCCGAGAGGATGACGGCGTCGGGCGCACTGTGACGTCACGGGCAGCACCTGCTCGCTGGGTGCTGCGGGCCGCGGCCCGGGCTCCGCGGCGGGAGAGCTCACCTCCGCCTGCGAGCTCGGCGACCCTCGGCCACGACTCGACTGAAGAACAGCTCATTCTCGCTGTAACAAACGCTGGGCCCCCCGCCCCGCCCGAATCTCCCAGAAACGCTCCTGTTCCAGCCGGGGACCCAGGGCTACCGCACGCCGGTCCCTCCATACCCAGATCCCGCAGCGCGCGCTCGCCGCTCCGCCTAGGGACCTCGCAGGGGCCACCGCGGCCCCTCTCGTCCTGGTCAGGCTGCCGAGCACGCCCGTGACACCTGCTTCCACGGGGCCTGTGGTTCCGAAAGCCACTGCCCGGCCCGACGCTCCCCGTTTCCTCGAAACCCGCGGGAAGGCAAACTGAAGAAACCCGCTTCGCGCCACGTCGGCCCGCCCCGCCCCGCCCCCGGGCAGCTGTGTCCGCGCGAGGCGGGAACCGAGGCTCCTCGGTGCCTGCTCGGAAGCGGGCCCCGGGAGGCGCTGAGGGGCTCCCCGGCCGTCGTGCGCGCGGCACAGGCAGGCCTGCGCGAGGGGCCGCGCCCAGCCTCGGGGCGCCCCGCATTTTCCGAAGGCAGAACGCCGGGGCTCCCGCGCTCGGCACCCACGTGCGCACCCCGCATGGGGGGGCGGCCCTCTCCCTCCGCTCCTCGGGGTCCCGGGTCCCCTCAGGGCGCGACCGAGGCAACTGAGGAGGCCGCTAGAGCTCTCCTCTGCGCTCCCCACCGCAGACCTACGGCCGCCTCGGCTTACCGGCTCGGTCCCGCGGGTGGCGGGCACGCGACACAGCTAACCTGAGCCCCGGCCGGAGGTTGCCTCACCTGCACCGTCCCGGGGCCGCCCAGAGGCCGCGCCCGGGGGAGGGGCCTGAGGACGCCCAGCCGCCCGGAGCGCTCCAGGTGAGCACGCCTGCGCAGTCGGGCCGTAAACAAGCCCGCCCCTGCCCCTCCGCCGGCCTCCGCGGGGCTGGCTCTCGAGTGGGAGGAGCCAGGAGGAAGAGGAGGGGGAGTGGGGGGGGAGAGCGACAGCCTGCGACGGCGCCTGCGCGGTGGGCGTGATCCGGGCACTTAGGGCAGGATGAACGCTGCTTTCCAAGATGGCGACGGAGGGAGGAGGGAAGGAGATGAACGAGATTAAGACCCAATTCACCACTCGGGAAGGTCTGTACAAGCTGCTGCCGCACTCGGAGTACAGCCGGCCCAACCGGGTGCCCTTCAACTCGCAGGGATCCAACCCCGTCCGCGTCTCCTTCGTAAACCTCAACGACCAGTCTGGCAACGGCGACCGCCTCTGCTTCAATGTGGGCCGGGAGCTCTACTTCTATATCTACAAGGGGGTCCGCAAGGTACCGACCCGGGCGTCACCGGGGCCCGCCAGCGGCGCGGGCAGAGGTCGGGAGCAGGGCGGTGACAGTGGGGGCCAGGGTGACCGATAGGGGTGGCGGTCGCTCTTACTTCTGAGTGGGCCGGTAACTCCACTGGGGTGCTCCTGAGGAAGGGGGCTCACGAGGAAGGAGGGTCGTGTTGCGAAGGGGTGGGGGCTGTGGGGAGGGACGGCGGGGTGCGGGGTTCCGTCTGGGAGGCCCCCGAAGGGGCCGGCTGCCTTCGCTCCGGCCGGGTCCGTCAGGCTCTGACACCGCCAGGGAGCGGGCCTGCGAGTCCCCGGAAGAGGTGGGGTGGCCGTCTCGTCTGCTCGGACTGCCTCGCCTCCCGAGAGAGTTGGGAGTCTCGCCCCAGCTTAGAGAACAGGGGCGCGGGGCGGCTGGGGAAGGTCTGGAGGGCGGAATGCGGGCTGGTAGCGAAGGACTTGAGACTAGGTCAGAAAGGACCAGCCCGGAACCAAGGGCTGCCCCACCGCACTGACACTTCCTCGGAGCCACGCTCTCTGGTGGTAACACTTTCCCCGGAAACGTCAGGAGGACCGCTGGCGCTTTCCCCGCCGGGGAGCCTTCTCCCGAGACATCGATCGTAGAAGAGGCTCATCTTGGTCCTTACAGTATGAGGAAGGCTGAGGACTCCAGTTGGGAGGTCGGAAGGGTGTTTTCAGGGAACTGAGCTGCTGCTAGGGGTTCTGTGTGAGCGTGCCCAGATCATTCTTGTCCAACGAGTCAGACTGTGTCCCAAACAGGGAGGCATGAGCCTTAAAAGCTACTTTACAAGAATCATTTTTTTTTTCTTGGCGGGCAACTCAATATTAATTCTGTGAAGCATGTAATCATCCTTTAAAAATATCTCTTCAAAAGAAGCAACTTATTAGAGCTTTTCCTTTATTGGCTATGTAGCTGTGTTCTCACTCAGAACGGCCTGGTTTTGAGGTACGTGGTCTTTGGCTTGACTTTTGGAGGAGTGAGGAAATTGTGCCTCCCACAGCACCTGGGCCCGGAAAAAGGTGGTAACAGTTTGTAAGTGTTTGGCTAGTGTGAAAGCAGATTGTCCACACTCAGAGTGAGAGTTCTCTAGGAGGTCATATATCCAGAACCAGTAAGTTTTTGTTTGGTTTCCAGAGCTGGGGACAGGACAGTGGTATCCAGAAGTAGCAAGCTGTCTCATTTGTCCCACGTGCATCTTTTTGGTCAGTGTTTGTGAGAAGCGCTTTACTGTGTTTGAGGTATGCTGTTGCTACTGAAAGTAAGTCCCTTGATCTTGTTTTTTCTCTTGTGGAATTGGGAAGGTGTGAAGTAGTTAGTAGCCTAGGAGCTGAAGTTTCAGTCCTGCTCCCAACTTTTTCGCTGACTTGTTGGGTGACCTTGGATGAGTTCTTTAACTCCTATCTGCTTCTCTTTAAAGGGAGAACATTGCAGCACTCACATTGTAGTTTATAATATACGAACTGTAGTGAACTTTAAAGCTTGAAACCCTCGGTGTGTGTAAAATATAGTTAAAATAAGCATTAAGAGTGTCAAACGGGAAGCTACTATCTTGCCATTGATCCTGAAAAGATCAAATTTTTCTCTGGAAATAAGTTTAGAATTTTAAGTTACTAAAATTTATATAAAATTTTAAACGTGCTCAACAGCTTAATTTACTAGCAATTACTAGTCTCGACATTACCTTTTTTTAAAAAAAAAGTTTTCTTTGACAGTGTATAACTTCTGAAGCATTCTCTAGTGTCAACCCCTATCTGGGTCTTGTGGCCTTGGTTTGCATCATCAAACAGGTCTCTTGCTTGGAAATATCAGAGTTGTGTTCTCTTAGCTGGGATGCTATTTGATGAAAGTGAAAAGTAGGAGAGCTTTTCAAGACCACACTCCAAAATTATTTTAAACAAGACAAATCTTAAACATGTAGATTTGGCTTTAGGTACATAAGTTATTGAGCTACATAATTTATTTTTTGTTAAATTTCATTTTCACAAGGCAACATCTTACAGCATTGAGTTGTGGACATTTTAGTTCTCTTTTAGCCATTGTAATTAAAAAAAAAATTGTTTTCCTTGAATGACTTTGCATGTATTTATTGTTATTCCTGAGTAGAAGTGATAGTTTTTGAGACTGTCTTTTCTGATTTTGAAATTGAGCAGGTAATTTTCCTTACTCAAAAAACCAAAATTTACTTTTGGGGGTTAGGAGTTGTAACTGATCTTGACAGTTGGTCATTTTGACTTGTTTTTACTCATTTTTTTTATTGGGGCATACAAAGTTTTACATCAATCATGTGGATCATTCAAAAGGTCTAATTTGAATGCATACATTCAAATTTGGATGCGTACATTCAGCTTGCTAATTTGGATGCATACATTCAACTTAAATCTGCCTGGAAAATAAGTGGAAAATAGGTCTTTGAGAAACTTAAATCATAGACTGTGTGCTGCCATTCCTGAAAGGAAGCATGGAGTCATGGGGGAATGGAGTGGATGAGGAGGTGGTCTCAAATCGGAGGCAAGCAGTGTACTCCTGGCCCTTTAAAGAGACGTGCAGGTCAGTTTCTAGAGCTAGAGGGGACCTTTGAGTTTTGCAGTCTCACCCTCTTGGAGAAAACCCTGGTTAGAGAAGGAGTGCAAACCTGTGTTACAGTTTTGTTTTTCTTTCTTTCTTCTTATGGTCAGGAAAATGAAGCACAGCTGAGTCTAAAGAACTGTCATAGCAAGCAGGGACCGATCAAGCTTTTTGATCGCGTGGATGCCATATCCTCCAACCATTTCAAGATCCGCCCCAGCATTTTGTCATATAGTATCTCGTCGAATCTTGATAGCAATCCTGTGAAGTACAAGAAAGCATCTTCTTTTCACAGTTGAAGTTCGGAATGGAGTTTCTTGTGTAAGGAAATGTAGTTTTGTGAATTTATTTTGCTTAACTGAAGATAATATGAGCGTTGATTTAGCACTGATGCTAATCTTTTCAGCAAAGATTTTAGTGACTACAGTGATGAAAATGATACCAAGTGGGGTATCTACAGTAGAGTAAGACCCTATCCTTCTCTCCAAAGAAATATCAGTTCCTACCCTTTAAACCTTTTTTTAAAAGAAAAGATTTTATTTATTTATTTGAGAAAGAACAAGAGAGCAGGGCAACGGCAGAGGGAGAGGGAGAAGCAGGCTTCCCACTGGGCAGGGAGCTGTATCTGAGGCTGGATCCCACGAGTCTGGGATCATGACCTAAGCTGAAGGCAGATGCTTAATGACTGAAGCACCCAGGCGCCCCTGGCCTTTAAACCTTTTTATTTTTTATTTATTTTATTTAATTTTTTTAAAGATTTTATTTATTTATTTGACAGAGACACCGTGAGAGAAGGAACACAAGCAGGGGGAGTGGGAGAGGGAGAAGCAGGCCTCCTGATGAGCAGGGAGCCTGATGTAGGGGTGGATCCCAGGACCCTGAGATCATGACCTGAACTGAAGGCAGACGCTTAAAGACTGAGCCACCCAGACACCCCTAAACACTTTTTTTTTTTTTTAAGATTTTATTTATTTATTTGACAGAGAGAAATCACAAGTAGATGGAGAGGCAGGCAGAGAGAGAGAGAGGGAAGCAGGCTCCCTGCTGAGCAGAGAGCCCGATGCGGGACTCGATCCCAGGACCCTGAGATCATGACCTGAGCCGAAGGCAGCGGCTTAACCCACTGAGCCACTCAGGCGCCCAACACTTTTTTTTTTAAAGATTTTACTTACTTATTTGACAGACACAGTGAGAGAGGGAACACAGCAGAGGGAGTGGGAGAGGGAGATGCAGGCTTCCCACGGAGCAGGGAGCCTGATGCAGGACTCGATCCCAGGACTCTGGAATCATGGCCCAAGTCGAAGGCAGACACCCAACGACTGAGCCACTCAGGTCTCCCCACAACCTTTTTATTTTTTATTTTTTTAAGATTTTATTTATTTATTTGACAGGCAGAGATCATGAGTAGGCAGAGAGGCAGGCAGAGAGAGAGGGGGAAGCAGGCTCCCTGCTGAGCAGAGAGCCCGATGAGGGGCTGGATCCCAGAACCCTGGGATCATGACCTGAGCCAAAGGCAG
>NC_081569.1:142019000-142030948 GCF_022355385.1 Mustela nigripes
GATGTGGGACTCGATCCCAGGACGCTGGGATCATGACCTGAGCCGAAGGCAGCTGCTTAACCAACTGAGCCACCCAGGCGTCCCTTTTTTTTTTTTTTTTTTTTAAAAGAGGTTGTTTTAGGATAAAGATACCAAAGGTAGCTGGGTTTATTGGACCAACCTTTCATTTTATGACATCTGTTTCTACATAAATGTGAATGGCCACCATTTAGATCGCAGCTTAAATAGCACTTCCATAGCTTATCGTGCTCTGAATTCCCAGGCTAGATCAGTTTTCCTTGTTACATGTTCTCATAGCATCCTGAACTTTGCCTTTCTAGCACTTTTCTGAATTTGTAATTCTCTGGGCGATAATCTCTCTCTTCTTTCTTTCTTTTTTTTTTTTTAAGATTTTATTTATTTATTTGACAGAGATCACTAGCAGGCAGAGGCAGGCAGAGAGAGAGGAGAAAGTGGCTCCCCACAGAGCAGAGAGCCTGATGTGGGGCTCAATCCCAGGACCCTGGGATCACGACGTGAGCTGGAGGCAGAGGCTTAACCCACTGAGCCACCCAGGTGCCGCAATCTCTCTTTTCTATAAACAAAGCTCCTTTAGAAGAGAAACCATATGGTTTCTGCTTTCATGGTTTTCCTAGTGCCCAGCACAGTGTCTGGCATAAGGTAGGCCCTTAGTATTTATTTGTTGGGTGAATGACTGAGTACAGCACTGGTGTCCATCTATGCCATACTTAGAGTTAATTAATTAACTAACTAATTAATTAAAGTAGGTTCCATGCTGGCATGGAACCCAACAGAGGGCTTGAACTCACGACCCGGAGATCAAGACCTGAGCTGAGATTAAGACTGGATGTTTAAACAGTTGAGCTATCCAGGCGTCCCATAAGTTGTACTTCTAAAACGATCTTTACAAGCTAAAGAGCCTGTTCCATTTTGGGCTTCCAAATAATGCGTATTTTTAGTGGCTCACATCTTTGTAAAGACATTTGAAAATTATTGTTAGGAGGTAACAAATTTAGCTTTCTTTCTTTCTTTCTTTTTTTTAAAGATTTTATTTATTTATTTGAGGGAGAATGAGTGAGAGAGAGCATGAGATAGAAGGTCAGAGGGAAAAGCAGACTCCCCAAGGAGCTGGGAGCCGGATGTGGGACTGGATCCTGGAAGTCCAGGATCATGGCCTTAGCCAAACGCAGTTGCTCAACCAACTGAGCCACCCAGGTGCCCCCAAATTTAGCTTTCTTACAACTGGGAAATTGTATAGCAAGAGACCACGAAGTAATGGAAAGTAACCAAATGACACAGAGTACTTTTGATCTGTTTCTGTCAAACCATGTTACCTCCTAAATCTATGTAGTAACAGACAACTTTTTTTTTTTTTAAGATTTTATTTATTTATTTGATAGAGGGAGACACAGCGAGAGAGAGAATACAAGCGGGGGAGGAGGGAGCGGGAGAAGCAGACTTCCCACAGGGAAGCCCGATGTGGGGCTCGATCCCAGGACCCTGAGACCATGACCTGAGCCAAAGGCAGAGGCTTAACCCACTGAGCCACCCAGGCGCCCCAGTAACAGACAACTTTTAGAAAAATTATACTAAGAACTACTTAGTATATTTAAATCAAACAGACTTTTATTCCGCTCCTATCTTAAGATTCTGGGACAAAAATGTGTTTCCCAGAGACGTTATTGAAGCAATTCCTACCTTAGAGGGGAGAGGAGTAGAATTAGATGGCTTGCAAGGCCTTTTCAATTCTTAAGGTTGTAGGAATCTGTGGTCAGTAGTTTTGTAATGAAAATAAACATCTTTCTATTGGGAAGATGTCTTCACATCTTGGATTCATTGCCTCCTCACTGAATGGGAATTGAGGAGTGGGGTGTGTTGTGAAAGCCAAGTGGAACATGTTGTGATACTAGGTCTTTATGCTAGAAAAGGCTTTGTATTCTTCGTGTTGCCATGAAACTGGGGCCAGAAGAAGAGTCCTATAATGACAGCTCAAATATTTTCAGAGCCGGAGTTATCCAGGAGTGCAGTGGGTTGACTTGGGAGACAATGAGCATTCTGTGTGGGACATGATCTGTCTCTCTCTCAGAGACTGCAGGACCACCTGTTGGTGACTGAGGAATTCATGTTTTGTGTGGGAGGGTGAGCTAGAAGCCCTCCAAAGGTTTTTCCCGTCGGCTGGTTTTAGATTCTGGCCTGCTCTGGAGAAGGTCATGTTCATACCCTTCACTCCGTTTGTAATGATCACATCTCTCTGCTTTCCATTTCCGGTTTAGAAGGAGGCATGGAAGATTAGAACTTTTTATATCAAATTTACTTTGAGAAATTTTGTACTTAATTTAGTAGGACACATGTGGAGTTGAATGGAAAGCTGTAGTTTTTTTCTCATTAAGGGCTGCTTAGTGTTTTCTGAAATACTGATAATTATTAATTGGACTGTCACATTTTTTTTTTCAAGTTTTTTTTTTTTTAAGGATTTTATTTCTTTATTTGACGGACAGAGATCACAGGCAGGCAGAAAGAGAGAGAGGAGGAAGCAGGCTCCCCGCTGAGCACAGAGCCCAATCCGGGGCTCGATCCCAGGACCCTGGGATCATGACCCTAGCCGAAGGCAGAGGCTTAACCCACTGAGCCACCCAGGCGACCCGGACTATCACATTTTATATACTAAAGGGAAAGCATCTTCATTTATCACTTAGAGCAGGCTAGAGAAGCTTTCATATGACTTTCATGTGATACTTTGGTTCTCTTGACCTTGAAGAAGATGATGATGATGAGATTTTGCAGGATAGAATGGGTGGATATGAGTAATGGTAAGAAGCTCTCAGAATATGTCTGTGAAATCCAGAAGATAGGAAATATCAGGGCATGCTTACCAGATGCAAGGTGCTTTTTCAGATGCTGGGTCTCTGCCCTCAAGAAACTTGTCTTTTGTGTTTGTTATCATTGAGTTAATTTAGTGACTTCATTTATTTAAGTACTTATTGTGCTTTGGTAGAAGATTTGAGCAAGAATCAAAACAGTGTGGATTTTATCACTGACTAGTTTGGCTATATGCCTAAAGAACCTTGTTTTAAAAATAAATTTGAAGATTTTTGTAGTCTGGTGTTTCATGTCTTAGAGAACAATTTTATTTACATTTCAATGAGGTTAGTTTGTGTGGAAATACGAAATGTCCTGTTTGGTTATTTAGGAGTAAACATCAAAAATAGAAATAACTAATTGGTGGACATCCTTAATCTTCATTTTCAGGACATTTTAAATTATCTGGGAATATCAGCAATAAGTTACCTTATTCTCCTAACATTTGGCATATATTATTTATAATAGAGTACAAGGTATGTCTTGTTTTAAAAAAAAAATAATCCTCGGGGCGCCTGGGTGGCTCAGTTGGTTAAAGCCTCTGCCTTGGGCTCAGGTCATGATCTCAGGGTTCTGGATCGAGCCCCACATGGGGCTCTCTGCTCAGTAGGGAGCCTGCTCCACGCCCCCACCCCGCCTGCCTCTCTGCCTACTCGTGATCTCTGTCAAATAAATAAATAAAATCTTAAAAAAAAAAAATCCTCTGGGACACCTGGGTGGCTCAGTCAGGTGAGCGTCTCTGCCTTCAGCTCAGGCCTCTCAGGGACCTGGGATCCAGTCCCAAGTCAGGCTCCTTGCTCAGCAGGGAGTCTGCCTCTTTTGCCCCTGCCCCAGCTCGTGCGCGCGTGCGTGCTCTCTCTCTCTCTCTCAAATAAATAAATAAAATAAAAAAAAAATCCTCATTCATCAAATGTTTATTGCAGAGCTGTTGTTTATAAGGTCCTGCTGTCTACTGTGGGTGACTTGAAGGTGAAGTGAGGTACCACCGCCTGTAAAGGGCTTGTATTTCTGTGCCGATAATTGTAATGTGAAGTAGAAAGCGTGTGCTGTGCACGTGGTGTGCGCAGTGCCAGTAGTGAGTGGAGTTAAGGAGTAAAGGTGAGGTGGAGAAGTAGTTCTCTGCCTGGAAGGAGAAGGCTATTGGTTTGGATTTCACACAGATGATTTGTCCTGAAAGGTTGTGTACAGATCACATTTTTTATAAATTTCAAAACTCAAATCTTTGCATTTCTAACTTCAGAAATGGTTTATCTTTGTTTCTGATTGAGGTTGAGGTGGTGATTGCTCTTATTTTGTAGCATTTTTCTCAACTTCACAACTTCTTTGCCAGTTGGTAATTTGTAAATTGAGCCATGTTTTGCATTCTTGATTCTATTTTGTAATATGGATTTTTAAAAAAGTAGGGTAAATTGTACTAAAAAATTCCAAATCAATCTTTGCTACACTTTTTTCTTTTAATTTTTTTTAAGATTTTATTTATTTATTTGACAGAGATCACAAGTAGGCAGAGAGATGGGCAGAGAGGGATGGAGAAGCTGGCTCCCCACTGAACAGAGAGCCCGATGCGGGGCTCGATCCCAGGACCCTGGAATCATGACCTGAGCCGAAGGCAGAGGCTTAACCCACTGAGCCACCCGGATGCCCCTTTGCTATACTTTTAACTAATTTTGTAGCACTAGGAAAATGTAGACTTTATAAGAAAGAAGAATTACTCATGAGGAACAAATTTATAAAGTTTTTACATTTTAAAAGCAAGAATAGGAATACTTTAGCATATCCTCAAGTAACCACATTACAATTGATTCCGTTGGTCGGTTCCCATCCAGCCTCACTCTGGACTGCACTTGTCCTGCTACAGCAGAACGGGTACATGGGCTCATTCTCTTTGATCTTCATTTCAGAGGCTCTATCCTGTCTTAATGTCTTATTTAATAAATATTTGAGTAGTTTTGTGTGAAAAGCAGTATACTAGACTATGGGAAATCAAAGATGTACAAGACATGATCCCTGACCTTGAGAGGATTATCATCCAACAAGGGAGAATAAGATACTCACTCATTCAATCTATCAAGATGTATTGAGTGGCTGGTTTGTACTGTTGAGACAATCTCTGCCATCAAGGAGTTTGCAGTCCAGTGGTTAATAAATGACTTGTTCAGCTGACATTTATTGGACGTGTGGACCCAAAGACAACTAAGACAGAGTCCCTGGCCTAAAGTACCTATAATCTGATGGCGAGAAGGACAAGTAAGTAGTGGCAAACGTGCAGATGGTGTCTGTTATTTTAGGCAGTATTTACTTATTAGTGCGTTTTTAAAAAAAGATTATTTATTTGACAGAAAGAGACCGCTAGAGAGGGGACACAGGTGGAGTGGGAGAGGGAGAAGCAGGCCTTCTACGGAGCAGGGAGCCTGACATGGGGCTCTATCCCAGGACTCTGGGATCTTGACTTGAGCCAAGGACAGACGCCCAGTGAGTAAGCCACCTAGGCACCTGTTATTAGTGCTTCTCAGTCTGAATGGAGTTTAGGGAATGTATCAGCCTAGATGGGAAAAAAACTCTTAACTGAATTTCAGTGTGTCCTTCTAATTATGGATCTAGGCAACATATCACAGTACTATACTAACAGACTTGTGACTTTACCACCAGTGTAAGTCACAGGTGTTTGCATATCATATTGTGATTGTTGCGGATATGTCAGATGTCACTTACACACATCACTGCTTCCAAATTACATTAGTTAGTGGATTTGCACGAAGATCGTTATTCAGTGGGAAATAAACTTTAAAGATCCTAAATTTGGGGGTTCCTGGGTGGCTCAGTTGTTAAGGGTTTGCCTTTGGCTCACATCATGATCCTGGGATCCTGGGATCGAGCCCCACATCCGGCTTTCTGCTTAGTGGGGAGTCTGCTTCTCCCTCTCCTGCTCCTCCCCCTGCTTGTGCTCTCTCTCTCTCAAATAAATAAATAAAATCTTAAAAAAAAAATGTTGGGGGCACCTGGGTGGCTCAGTGGGTTAAAGCCTCTGCTTTCAGCTCAGGTCGTGATCTCAGGGTCCTGGGATAGAGCCTTACATCGGGCTCTGCTCAGCAGGGAACCTGGTTCTTCCTCTCTCTCTGCCTGCCTCTCTGCCTACTTGTGATCTCTGTCTGTCAAATAAATAAATAAAATCTTCAAAAAAAATGTTGACTATATCCTAACTTCCGAAACTCTTAGTGTGTGTTGTTTTTTTTTTTTTTTAAAGATTTCATTTATTTATCAGAGAGAGAGAGAGGGGGAGAGAGCGAGCACAGGCAGACAGAATGGCAGGCAGAGGCAGAGGGAGAAGCAGGCTCCCTGCGGAGCAAGGAGCCCGATGTGGGACTCGATCCCAGGATGCTGGGATCATGACCTTAGAACCCCTTGTACTCACTCTTAGTTCTAACCCTGGCTCAATCGAATCCTACAGCAAAAGGCAAGAAGTCCTTCTGGGCCCTCACCCACTTGATACCTAGCCTTTGCCTCTGGCAGCTACTGCCCCAGTTTCTCAGCTGCTTAGAGCAAAGCTCCTCTAGGTGTCCCAAGTTTTCCGGACCCTCAAAGTGTGGCACACAGACTAGTGCCACCAGTGTCGCCCCCTGAGAATTTGTGGAAAGTACAGAATTAGGCCTCATTCCAGGTTTACTGACCCAAACTCTGTCTGGGTGCTCCCGGAAGTTGGAGAGGTGTGGTCCTTGCTGGCTTTCTTAGGTTCTTCACTGCCTCTTCGGACTTGGTCCAGCAAAATCATTGTACCTTCCTGCCATCTATTTTAAGCACATAATTCACTGATTTTTAGCAAACTTACCAAGTTGCACAACTGTTACCATAATTCAGTTTTAGAACATGAGGGATTGTTTTTAAATTTCATTTTGTGTAAGTTTCAGTTATGCTATGTGAATAAAATCTAGAGATCTGCTGTACACCATTAACTTTAGTTAATAATAACATGGTCCTTTGTGCTTCAGGATGTTAAGACGGTAGACCTCATGTTGTGTTCTCTCAACAGAAACAAAAATGAAGGGACATAAGGAAACTTTGGGAGGTGTTGGGTGTGTCTGTTACCTTGGTTATGGTGATGGTATCATGGGTGTTTGCTTTAGGTCCAAACTTATCAAACGTACACATTTAATATGTGCAATTCCTTGTAGATCTATTAGTCCTCAGTAAATCTGTTAGGAAATACATTTGATGTTGTGTTTTGATTATATAAAACATCTATGTGGTTCCAACATGAAGATGATAACACAAGGTTCTGTTCAGGAAGGTTAGCTTGTCCTCCCTGCAAAGTTCCGTCCCTCTCCGTATGATCATTTCATTCGTTTTCGACTCATCCTTCTGTTGCTGTAAGAGTGAGATGACGTTTGAACAGAAAAGTTGAGTGAGCATACTGTGTATGATATTTTTCATCTTGTTTTTTTCTGCTTAATGATATATTTTGGAGATCTTACCATATTAGTAAATTGAGAGTTTCCTCACTTTTTTTCTTATAATGGCTTTCTACTTCATGCTGTGGATATGTATCACATTTATTTAACCAAATGATTCTTTTTTTTTTTTTTTTTTTAAGATTTTATTTATGTGACAGAGAGAAGCAGTGAGAGAGGGACCACAAACAGGGGGAGTGGGAGAGGGAGAAGCAAGCTTCCTGCTGAGCAGGAAGCCGGATGTGGGGCTGGATCCCCGGACCTTGGGATCATCACTTGAGCTGAAGGCAGATGCTTAATCACTGAGCTACCCAGGTGCCCTTAACCAGATGATTTATTTTTTTAACTGACAGAGATCACAAGCAGGCAGAGAAGCAGAGAGAGAGGAGCAAGCAGGCTCCCTGCTGAGCAGAGAGCCAGATGCAGGGCTTGATCTCAGGACCCTGTGATCATGACCTGAGCTGAAGGCAGAGGCTTTAACCCACTGAGCCACCCAGGCGCCCCATATTTTTTAAGATTTTATTTATTTATTTGACAGAGATCACAAGTAGGGAGAGAGGCAGGCAGAGGCAGGGGCTGTAGGTGGGGGGGAAGCAGGCTCCCTGCGGAGCAGAGAGCCTGATGAGGGACTCGATCCCAGGACCCCGAGATCATGACTGGAGCCGAAGGCAGAGGCTTTAACCCACTGAGCCACCCAGGTGCCCATGTGTGTATGTATATATATATATATATATATATTTTATTTTTTTATTTTTATTTTTTTTTTTTTTTAAGATTTTATTTGTTTGAGCATGAGAGAGAGCGTGTGCCTGTGCAAGCCAGAGGACCTGTAGGCAGAGGGATAAGCAGGCTTCCCACCAAGTAGGGAGCGCAGTACAGGACTCTGTTCCAGGACCCCGGATCATGACCTGAGTCAAAGGCAGACGCTTAACCTACTGAGCCACCCGGGCATCCTTGGCATATACTATTCTTACTCACACATGAGAGTACCTGTTTCAGCACAGCTTCCCCAACAGGGCGTGTTGTCAAACTTGAGTTTGATCTGATAGGTGAGAAATTAGTGTTATTTTTGTTTGTTTTTCCCTTGTGAAGAGAACATCTTTGAGCATTTTTCATATAGAAAGATGTAAGAACAGAATTATTTCTTTTTCTATGAACTGTTTCATATCCTTAGCCCATTTTTTGTGTTGGATTGTTGGATATCTTTGATTTTTTAAAAAAGGAACTCTTTATGTTTTGGGGAGATTAGTTCTTTGCGATATGAATAAAAGATTTTTTTTTTTTCATTTGTCATCTGTCTTGTGACTTTGTGTGTATGTGTTTTTGCCTGGGATAATTTTCAGTATGTTTTGTAGTTAAATTTATAAATTTTTATGGATAAATTAGAGCCATGATTTTATTATTTAGTTGTCATTATCCAAGAGTTAAAGAAGAGGGAAAGATTTACATTTTTAATATTTGAGAATTAGGCTTAACAAAGACTTTCTAGAAGCAAGAGGTGAACATTAAAATGTGCTGTAAAAGGAGCTGGTGGATGGTGATTGACTAGTGGTTTTACGATTTAGCGTACTTCAGATATATTATAATCTTAGGGATGTTTTGTTTTGCAAGTAACAGGAAACCCAACTCAAACTAGTTAAAACTTTAAAGGGGATGCATTGGCTTCTTGAATGTTCCAGAGGCAAAGTGGGCTTCAGGCATGGTTTGATTGTGGCATCCCCTCAGTTTTGCTGATACTTGTTTGGTTCTGCTTTCCACTGAATGTCAGCCTGGCCTAAGTGGCAAAATGGTGGAGGAGGTATAGATTCACATTTCTGTAACACATGGTCCAGAACAAGAGCCCGTATCCAGGATGCACATGAACAGCACTTCTAGACATTTTCTCAGAAGAATAAGAAAGATTGTGTGAAGAAAGATTGTTGAAGCCCTCAGCAAACCTTTCTTTGACCTGTTGCCCCAAATTGGATTAGCAGCCCATTCCTGTGGCTTTTAGCAAGGGGAAATATATACTGATTGACCTTTAGCAAGGACATTGGATTATCTAATACCCTGATTGCCCTGGAGCCCGCTCTGGAGCTGCCGTGTGAGTAGATAGCAAACATGGCAGACGGGAGAATAGATCTATATCAAGAGATGCAAACTACACAGAAGGTCTTGCGCTGGCTAAGGTATGAGGAATCCAGATGTAACAGTTCCCCCCCTTTTTTTTCTTAAAAAAAAAAAAAAAGATTTTATTTATTTACCTGACCAAGACAGTGAGAGAGGGAACCAAGAGCAGGGAGAGAAGGAGAGGGAAAAGCAGGCTTCCTGATGAGCAGGGATCCTGATGTGGGGCTCAGTTCCAGGACCCCAGGGTCGTGACCTTGAGCTGATGCTTAAGGACTGAGCCACCCAGGTGCCCTACAGTTTTTACCTTGAACTCACGGGAAGATCACACGGTGTAGCTGGAGGAGCACTTGGCTGCGTTGTGCTCCTGCATGGGTTAGAGACCCTCTTTCCTTTGATGTTGCTGTTTGACTACTGTTCACTTTTTCACACAATTTGGAATTTTTTGTTTGGATCTTTCTGTCTCCCCCACTAGACTGAAATCTTGGGGGCAGAAACCATCTTATTCGTCCATATCCATCACAGTGCCTGTACATAATAAGCACATTGTGTCGATTTTAAATGAATGAATTGGTTGAGATTATAGTGCTCTGGATTTACTTGAGTAAATTAGATGATCTTTCAAAATCCCTGTCACAAGGCAGATATGGTCGTTCTTATTACCAAAGCTCACAGAGGCAGGGTTGCCAACCTCTTTTGCTTTCTTTGAGAGACTGTTAGAAATTAGTCACAGCCTTGAATCTTATGCTGTTCTTCTGGGCTAATCCAGGAGGAGGCAGTGGCTTGGTGTCTTGGTTTGGAAGCTACATCTTCCTTGTCCTGTGTCCTGGACAAAATTGCTCACACTGTCCCTTCAAGTCCCTTTTACTTCTTCCTACTTAATTATGGGAACGACACAACTCCTGACATTGCACTTTCCTTTCGTCTGGATTTTGGAATAGGTGTGCATGTGGCTAGCAAGACTGAGGGTAGTGTTAACTAAGCTAATTAAAGAATGGTGGGAATTATGCTCAGGGCTTTCTTCTACAGAGCCGCAGTGTGCGTTTCCCTGATTGCTCAGAAAGTGGGGTGCAGGTGGAGCTGGAAGGGGAGAGTCCCAACTACTGTGCTCCAGGTGAGTGCGCTGACTAGTGTAGGTCCGTTGGCCCCTCCCCCTGGGGTTCCTTTGGAGCTTCTGCCCTTTTAGACTCATCTGCTTTTCTATGCGGGACTCGATCCCAGGACCCTGAGTTCATGACCCGAGCCGAAGGCAGCGGCTTAACCCACTGAGCCACCCAGGCGCCCCTGCTTTTCTCTCTCAATTATGGCTGACTTATGACCCCCTCTGGTCATTGAAGCCTTCAGTACCTGCCTCACAGCCTTCCTTCCCACTCCAGTCCTGCTGTCACCGTGGGTGGTTTTATGTCTGCCGCAGGACCCTGGAGGCACCTGAGCTCCTTGGTGTCTTGGCTTCCATGTCCACCCCCAGTGACCTCCACCCCTGGCACTGAGTCCCAGAGTGACGCTCTGGGTCTTAGCAGCCGCTGAATTGGCTTCAGCTCCAAAATGGAGAATTCAGATAGAAAAGTTTGTCCTGCTCCAATGTGACCTTGGCTCCGACCCTTCTAATTTCTCCAGGATACTGGGTACTCAGCTTCCTGCTGCCCAATCTACAGACACCTTGCAGTCTGTGGTTTCCTTGCCCACTGTTCAGCAGCCCTGACACGGCTGATCATCGTCTCTTCGAGGTGACTCTTTGATCCGGACTTTCGGCCTTTCTGGGCCGCCCTCTCTGTTCAGCGCTCGCTCCTCTTTGCCAGTTCCTCCTGCCCCAACCACCTCATCTGGAAGCCGGCTCTGTTCCCTTTTCCTTTCTCACTCCTGTTGTAAGTCACTCTGTTTTCTAAGACTGTTTGTTTATGCCTTTCCCCCTCCCCCCCATCCCCGTCCCCCAAGGAAAAGGTCTTTACCGCAGTAAATTAATCCAGCGGATAGTCCCTGAAAAGCGTGAGGCCAGTTGGGAGGGCAGTTGAAACATACAGTGCAGGTGCTCCAGAAAGCTCCATCTCTGTCACTGTCAGCCTCAGAACTCACTTCCTGACGGTGACTTTTGCCAGCGCCTTTTCCTGCTCCTGTTGCCTTTTGCTGTCCAGAGCATGTGTCTGTGATGGTGGCCGTGGGCATCGTCAGGCTGGCGCTGGGCTCCCCCGCTCTGCAGAGCTGTGGCCTGCTCGGGGCTTCTTGGCAGCTGCTGGGCTCCGTCACCCGCTGGGCTCCGTCACCCGCTGGGCTTCACCTTCTCATTCTTACTTTAAATGTTTCTTGAACAGACTTGCAAGAGTTCGTCAGTTAAAATGTTGTTTCAAAGAATCAGCTACTGTTGGTTTTCTGCTTAATGTCTGTTGTAATCTTTGTTTCCGTTCTGGGTTTTTTTTTTTTTTTTTAGGTTTACTGTTTTTCTAGCTCTCTGAATTGACAACATAAGTTTTCAGCCCCCCCCCCCTTTTTTAAAGATTTTATTTATTTATTTGACAGAGACACAGCAAGAGAGGGAACACA
>NC_081569.1:142031048-142032861 GCF_022355385.1 Mustela nigripes
CCCCCCCCCCCCCCCCCCCCCCCCCCGCCCCGCGCAATGTGGGGCTCGATCCCAGGACCCCGGGATCATGACCTAAGCCAGAGGCAGACACTTGATGGACTAAATCACCCAGGCGCCCCCCTTCTTTTTTTTTTTTTTTAAATGGTGTGTCCAAAGCTGTAGAATTTCTTCTAAGGATTACTTTAGCAATCTTCTGTATGTTAGATATGTGGTAATACCAAGATCTAAATATTTTGTTATTTCCACTTTTATTCCCTTTTTACACTTGAATTTCTAACTAGGTATTTTTTTCATTTGTAGTATTTAATTTTGTTATTGATCAGCTTATTTTCATTGTATGTTCGGAGAATATGTTTTTTGATATTAGCTATTTGAAATGCGATAAAGACCTTTCTTTGTGATCCAGTTAACATCTTCCGTGTGTTTTAATTTTTTTAATTTTTAATTTTTAATTTTTTCTTCTGTGTGTTTTTAGAAGAATATATTCTCAGGGTGCCTGGCGGCTTGGTCAGTTAAACGTCTGACTCTTAGTTTTGTCTCAGGGTCATGGGGCTGAGCTGCATCAGGCTCCCTGCTCAGTGGGGAGTCTTCTTGAAGATTCTCTCCTTCTGCCCCTCCCTCGAATCCTGCACATGTATGCGCATGTGCTCTCCTTCTTTCTCTTAAAAAAAAAAAAAGTTTTTTTGGGCACCTGGGTGGCTCAGTGGGTTAAAGCCTCCTGGGATTGGGTCCCACATTGGGCTCTCTGCTCAGCGGGGAGCCTGCTTCCTGTCCCCTCTCTCTGCCTGCCTCTCTGCCTACCTGTGATCTGTGTGTCAAATAAATAAATAAAATTTAAAAAGGTTTTTAATAAAAAAGTGTGTGTGGGTTTTTTTTTTTTTTAAAGATTTTATTTATTTATTTGACAGAGAGAAAGATCACAAGTAGGTAGAGAGAGAGGGGGAAACAGGCTCCTCGCTAAGCAGAGAGCCCGATGCGGAGCTCCATCCCAGGACCCTGGGATCATGACCTGAGCTGAAGGCAGAGGCTTAACCCATTGAGCCACCCAGGAGCCCCCAAGAGTGTGTTTTGTTTTGTTTTTTAAAGACTGTATATTGGGGTGCCTGGGTGGCTCAGTGGGTTAAGCCTATGCCTTCAGCTCAGGTCATGATCTCAGGGTCCTGGGATCGAGCCCCATGTCGAGCTCTCTGCTCAGCGGGGAGCCTGCTTCTCCCTCTCTCTCTGCCTGCCTCTCTGACTACTTGTGATCTCTCTCTCTCTGTGTCAAATAAATAAATAGTCTTTAAAAAAAATAATAAAATAAAGACTGTATATTTTCTGTGAGGCTCACGATGACATATCTGTGTGTGTGTGTGTTCGGGGTTTTAATGCTGTTCACGTTGTCCATCTGCGTTATTTATCAGTTTCTGATAGGTGTGACAAGTATCTTGCTGTCATTCAGAACCTGGCAAGTGTCTATCACTTATTGCTCTGTGTTAAATTCAGAATTGTGAATCTTTGTAGATTGTTTTTTGTGTTGGCATATAAACTCTTGATCATGTCTAATTTCCTCAAAATTCTGTTTTGAGGATGGGAAATCAGTTTATTTTTGCTAGTATTTGCATGGAATGTCTTTCTATTCCTTCTTTTCTTTTTTTTTTTTTTAAGATTTTATTTATTTATTTGGCAGACAGAGGTTACAAGTAGGCAGAGAGGCAGGCAGAGAGAGAGGAGGAAGCAGGCTCCTTGCTGAGCAGAGAGCCCCATATGGGCTCGATCCCAGGACCCTGAGATCATGATCCAAGCCAAAGGCAGAGGCTTTAACCCACTGAGC
>NC_081569.1:142032961-142052308 GCF_022355385.1 Mustela nigripes
CACAAGCAGCAGAGAGGCAGGCAGAGAGAGAGGAGGAAGCAGGCTCCCCGCCGAGCAGAGAGCCCAATTCGGGGCTCAATCCCAGGACCCTGAGACCATGACTTGAGCTGAAGGCAGAGGCTTAACCCACTGAGCCACCCAGGTGCCCTGCTATTCCTTATTTTCAACTTACATGTGTAGTTTTTGTTTTCAGGGTGTCTTTTTGGTTCTTTTAAGGGATTTCTTTTTATTTATCCTATTTATTTTATTGTGACACTTCCTTTCACTCCGTCTCTCCCCTACCTACTTTCCCTCTGTCAGGGATCTCGGTTGATTTTTTTTTTTTTTTAAGTTTATTTTTTTTAGTAATCTCTACAATCCAACTTGGGGCTCGAACTCATGACCCCAGAGATCAAGAGTCCCATTCTCTTCCGGCTGAGCCAGTGGGGTCCCCCAGGAATCCCAGTTGGTTTTGTCTCTGAAGTAGATCTTCACTGCCCTCACGGGATCCCCTGGTAGCCGGCAGGTCTCTGACTGGCCCTCTGCTGTGCCCTGTAACTTGTGGTCTTTAAAAAATGAATCTGATGGTCCCCCGGCCTCCACTCTTTCAGCGGTCTGAGTTGCTTTCAACGTGGAGAGCGAAGCGGCTGCCGCGGCCTGGCACCCAGCCCTGCGCGACCTGGCCGGGCTTACCTTCCCTCGCCGCTTTCCCGCGCTGTGTCTGTCTGCCCTGCCGTCTTCATCAAGCACGCCTCTGACCAGACTCCGCTCAGGAGGGCCGATTTTACCCGGTTCATTGCTGAGCTCCTCGTGTCTGGCTGCTGGTTTGGGTGCCCTTACGGTCACTGTGAATACGTGAATGAATGGATAATACGGAAATGGCTTGTCGTTTATCGATAGTGGGAAGATTAGTATGGTGAGCATCTTGTGGTGGTTGGTATTTGGTTAAATATTTTTATTTTTTTATTTTATTCTTTTTAAATTTATTTGACAGAGAGAAATTATAAGTACACTGAGAGGCAGGCAGAGAGAGAGAAGGAAGCAGGCTCCCTGCTGAGCAGAGAGCCCGATGCGGGACTCGATCCCAGGACCCTGAGATCATGACCTGAGCTGAAGGCAGCGGCTTAACCCACTGAGCCACCCAGGCGCCCCAGGTTAAATATTTTTAAATGAATCAGTTGCTGATCTTTCTCCTGTTTTGTGAGAGAACGCATCTGCAGTAACAAGCTCCTGCGCGTGCCCTGTCCCTCCCCGACTCTTTCCTCTTTCCCTCTTCTCCCACATGTGCCTTACCTTATGCTGGCAGCCAGTGGAGGCGTGGAAGACCATCGATGTCTGTTCAGTCTTAAAAGTTTTCTTAGGGACATCTGGGTGGCATAGTTGGTTAAGTGGCTGGCTCTTGATTTCAGCTCAGGTTGGGATCTCAGGGTTGTGAGGGCAAGCCCCGCATCCAGCCCCAGGTCGTCGCTGTTGTGGTCACCACCACCTGCTGGGCTCCTTACTCAGTGGGGGTCTGCTCCAGCACACTCTGCCTCCCCTGGCTCACGTGTGTGTGTGTGTGTGCGCACGCGTGCACGTCCGCGTGCTCTCTCGGAAATGGATAAATCTTAAAAAAAAAAAAAAAAAAAAGTTTTCACAGAGGGGCACCTGGGCTGGCTTGGTCAGTAGAGCATGTGACTCTTGATCTTGGGGTTTGTGAGTTCAAACCTCATGTTGGCTAAGGAGATTACTTATATAAATTTTATTTTATTTTATTTTTTTATTTGATAGAGAGGGATCATAAGTAGGCAGAGAGACAGAGAGAGAGAGAGGAAGATGCGGGCTCCTTGCCAAGCAGAGAGCCTGATGCGGGACTCGATCCCAGGATCCTGAGATCATGACCTGAGCTGAAGGCAGAGGCTTAACGTACTGAACCACCCAGGTGCCCTACTTAAATAAAATTTTAAAAATACATTAAAAAATAACGCAACTTTTCTTTTATTACTAATAAGTTTGCCATGTAGGAATTTGTCTCATTGGTGGCATTGAAAAGGAAAGTTTTTTCCCTCTGCAGTTCAAAGTAGGGTATGTTTATGGTAGAATATTTAGAAAATTTAGAGAAGGAAAAAATCTCCTATCTGGCAGCTGTTAATATTTTGTTATTTTTTCTGCCAGCAATTTTTTGGTGCTCTGTTACATATTTTAAGCTTAATTTAGGTCTCTGCAGGGTAGATGCTCATTAAGTATTTAGAGAATGAACCCAGGTATGGATTCTTTTTCAACTTTAAAATCTCCTGTAGCTTCCTGATTTGGAATGCAGATAAGCGTTGCTTTTTGTTGATGGTGTTTATAACCTATTTTACAGTATTTGAACTGTGTATGGAGGTGTGACTTTTTTTTTAAATGAACCTGTGAGGTCACTGTAGAAAGTTGCTTGGGCTAAATTGGAGTCACCAGTGACTTTTTTTTCCCCCCAGTGTACTTCCACACCTTCAGTAAAGGCTTTTGGCTCTGTCTTAAAATATATCCGAATCATCACTTCCCACTCCCACTAGTTCCTCCCCAGTGTAAGGAAGCATCGTTCCTCACTTGGGTTACTGCTAGAGTGGTTTCCAAGCGGACTCCCTGCTTCTGTCTTTTCCTCTTACAGTCTCTTCTGGTGGCAGCCAGCATGCTGTTTTTTTTTTTTTTTTTTTTAATTTATTTATTTATTTATTTGACAGAGAGAGATTACAAGTAGGCAGAGAGGCAGGCAGAGATAGAGAGGAGGAAGCAGGCTCCCTGCTGAGCAGAGAGCCCGATGCGGGACTCGATCCCAGGACCCTGAGATCATGACCTGAGCCGAAGGCAGCGGCTTAACCCACTGAGCCACCCAGGCGCCCCAGCATGCTGTTTAAAACAAGATAGGTCAGATCATGTTTTTCCATGCTTTCTCATGTCACTTAGAACAAGATCTCAATTTATTATTCGGCTATGGTGCCTGCCTTCTCCCAGCCCCCCACACTCTCCCCTACTCCCTCCATTCTGTTTGGTGAAGAGGAGCCCAGTGACCCTCATGACCCTCACTGGTACTTTCCTTTGACTAGAATCCTTTCCCTGGCCGGCCGCAGAGCCCACTCCCTCAGTTCTTCACATCTCTGCCCAAATCGACCCTGTCAAAGAAGCTTTCTGTTAGTGTACTCAGAAATGCACAAAGTCACCCTTCTGCCCTCAATCTCTGACTCCCTTTCCTGACTGGATCATTCTTCCCAGTCCGTACCACTCTCTGATACTCGTTTAATTACTTGTTTACTCACCATCTGCCGTCTGAAACCAAAAGAGGAGGGATGTACTATCTTCATTGCTGAAACCCAGTACCTGAAACAGTGCTTGGCACATTTGGTAGAACTCAGTACATTTTGACTGAGTTGATAGTGAAAGAAATTTGTTATTTCAAGTCGCTCAGTTTGAAAAATCTTTATTTAGGATGTAGGTGTTATAAATTCTCATAGGCGTATTTATTATTTTTTTTTTTATTATTTTATTTTTAAAGTAGGCTCCATGCCCATTTTGGGGCTTGAACTCACAACCCTGAAATCAAGAATCACATGTTCTACCCACCGAACCAGCCAGGTGCCCCCCAGGCATATTTTATTTTATTTTGAGGGGGGGAGAGGTTTCCTTTTTAAATTTAAATTTGATTAATTAACATATAGTATATTATTAGTTTCAGAGGCATGTTTTATTTTTAGAATAAGTAATATATTTGCATGGTTCAGAATTCAGAGAGCCTGCAGTGAAGTCTCTTTTCGCCTGTTCCCTTAACCACCCTCGTCCCCTCCGTAGAAGTGACCAGTGTGGAGTTCTTGTGTACCTTTCCAGAGCTGGCCTATGGTTCTGTATAAAAAATCAGAGATATATTCCTCTCTCCTTTAAAAAAAAATGCAGATTTTAGCACCTGCACGGTTTCTGCACCTTGTTTTGGTTTGAAGATTATTTTTTGTCAGTGTGTAAAGAGCATCTTTATTTTGTTAATAACTGCACAATGCCCCATTGTAAGAATGTACAATACTTCCCCCTTGGACGGACATTGAAGTTGTTTTCAGTCTTTAGCTATTACAACCTGTACTGCAGTAAATGACCTTGTACATAACATCGTTTTGCTGTGTTGCTGAGTGGAATCGCTGGGTCAAAGGACATGTGCATTTGTAATTTTGATAGACATAATCACATTGCTTCCACATGTTGCACAGATTAGTACTTCTGGCACAACATACTATTATTTGATCTTTACCAATCCGACAGATGAGAAAGTATAACACTGAGTTTTATGTTTCTTGTACTGGGAATTAACCATCATCTCATATACTTGAAACATTTGTATTTTTTTTCTGCTTGCCTAACTTATATCTTTTCTTTTTTCTTTTTTTTTTTTTTAATTTTATTTATTTAGGGGCGCCTGGGTGGCTCAGTGAGTTAAAGCCTCTGCCTTCGGCTCAGGTCGTGATCCCAGGGTCCTGGGATCAAGCCCCGCGTTGGGCTCTCTGCTTAGTGGGGAGCCTGCTTCCTCCCCTCTCTCTCTCTCTCTGCCTGCCTCTCTGCCTACTTGTGATCTGTCAAATAAAATCTTAAAAAAAAAAAAAAAAGATTTTATTTGACAGAGCGGGGAGGAAAGAGAGAGAGAGAGACTGCACACATGAGCAGGGTCAGAGGAAGGGTGAGAAGCAGGCTTCCCGCTGAGCAAGAAGCCCAATGTGGGACTCTCTCCCAGGACCCTGGGATCCCGACCCGAGCCAAAGGCAGCCACGTAACAGCGTAACGGACTGAGCCACCCAGGCACCCCTAACTTGTATCTTTTTGAATTGAAGTATAGTTTACATATGGTGCTACAATAGTTTCAGGTGTATGCATTTTCTTTTCTGTGAGTTGTCCATGACCTGTATCCATTTTTCAACTAGGATTTTGGTCCTTTTATGTAAATCAGCCCATAGTTAGTGATTGGAGTGGAAGCCTTTGGTTCCATTTGTCAGTTGTGTTCTGATTTTGCTCATGGTGGTTTTTCTTAGGTAGAATTATTTTTGTTTTCATAGACAAATGTATTAGTCTGTTCTCTTACGGCTATGGGTTTGGGTCATGGTTAACCCCCCCTAATTTTATTTTATCTTACGGCTATGGGTTTGGGTCACAGTTCACCCCTCCTAATTTTATTTTTAGAGATCCTCATTGTTTCCTCTTACACTTCTGAGGTTTCATTGTTGACATTTGATGTCTCTTTGATATTGCCGAAATTTATTCTGGTGTAAGATATGGAATGGGGTTCCAACCACCATTTTTTGTTTGTTTGTTTCTTTCCTGGAACAATCTTAGGATTTCCTGATCTCTTCTGTTCTTTATGGAAAATAATCTGTCGGCAGTTTTCTGCTGAACTTTGAGTGATATAGACCAGTGGGCCATGATGCCCTGTATTTCTTTTGTGTATTTTTCCATTATAAGTCATGGCTATCTGTACCTTAACACTGTTGGCCTAAAAGTAGTGACTGGGATATAGGCTATTCAGCCAGCATTGTTTTTGTAGACTTTTCAGCTGGTAAATAGAAATTGATCAGATAGTAATAATATATGCAGTGATAATTAACGTGCACCGTGCTTAGGGAGCTCATTTAATAACTTTGCAGTATAAGATTTTCTCTCTCATTGAGTGAATCATGTTTGAGATCTCTTTGCTCCCTTGCTGAATGCCTGGTGACACCAGAGAAATAAGTAGTGGGCTCCGGTGGGCTTGATTCTTGCATCTGTTTCTTATACCTAGTAGACTCCTTCTGTGGGCCACCTTCTTGTGAAGTGAGAGTTCTGAAGGGCTCAGTGCCCGTGAGAAAGCGCGCTCTGGGGTCGCCGGCTCTGCAGTCGGTGATGGGCCTGCCCTTCCGATCTCTCCTTCCCAGTTCCCCGTCCTCCAGCCTGGCCCCGCCTGCTATCTCGTGTCCCTGCTTGCAGGTGCCGTTTTCACGTGGTTACCTTTGCCAAGAGTTGTGACGGCTCACTTGACCCAAACCACTGACTCCGAGCAGAGCCTAGTAAGAAAGTTAGCCCACGAATGCCTTCTTCAGAATCTGGCCGGTCAGGGCGCCTGGGTGGCTCAGTGGGTTAAAGCCTCTGCCTTTGGCTTGGGTCATGATCCCAGGGTCCTGGGGTGGAGCCCCGCATCGGGGGAGCCTGCTTCCTCCTCTCTCTCTGCCTGCCTCTCTGCCTACTTGTGATCTCTCTGTCTGTCAAATAAATAAATAAAATCTTTAAAAAAAAAAAAAAAAGAATCTGGCTGGTCTTGGAGTGCCTGGGCGGTACAGTCGGTTAAGTGTCCGGCTCTTGGTTTGGCTCGGGTCATGACCTCAGGGTCCTGAGAGGAGCCGTGTGTCGCGCTCCGCGCTCAATGCAGAGGCTGCCTGTGATTGATTCTCTCTCCTTCTCCCCCTCCCTCTTGTGCTCTCGGTGGCTCTCAAATATATAAATCTTTTTTTTTTTTTTTTTTAAAGATTTTATTTATTTATTTGACAGAGAGAGTTCACAGTAGACAGAGAGGCAGGCAGAGAGAGAGAGAGGGAAACAGGCTCCCCGCTGAGCAGAGAGCCCGATGCGGGACTCGATCCCAGGATCCTGAGATCATGACCTGAGCTGAAGGCAGCGGCTTAACCCACTGAGCCACCCAGGCGCCCTCAAATATATAAATCTTAAAAAAAAATCTGTCAGCTCTTGTATTCAGTTTCTCCCACACAGATACTCACTGGCCAAGCTGACACCTTGTCCCTGCACACTTCTTGTGTCTCTTTCTCTGGCTTGATTTTCTTTCAAGGACCATTTCCTACCTTTTTGTTTGACTATACCATGGCCTAGGCATGTCTCACAGGCACCAAAACCGCCAGGCTCCTCTGCCTTCTGTCTGCATGGTGAGCAGTGGTTCTCTTACCCGAGGCCTGCCACCGGGTCCTGCCACTGCAGCTCCTCTTCTCTGCTTGGGGGGATGCAGACTGGGTGGGGGGGCGCCGACTCAGGAGTGCTGGGGCTGGCCCCGGAGTCGCTCCGCCTGCTGCAGTTTGAGAGCCACTGCTTTATGGGAGCTGATTCAAGGCTCTCCTCGCAGCGAACAGCCCGAGCGCGCGCTGCCTGCTGTGTAGCGTACAGTCACAGTCACTGAGCACTGGCGTCACGGCTGCTGTTTATTGAGCACCTACTCTGTGGGACACGTAACCAGGTGCTTTCGCACAGGTCTCACCCTCACTCGCTTTGTCAAGTAGGTGGTGGTGTTTCCCACTGAGAAGAGAGGGGAGGCTCTGAGGAGGGAGGGCCCTGCCAAGACTCCGCAGCTGGGGAGTGCGCAGGCTCCCATCACACACGCCTTTCATGGAAATCCTCTCAGAGTACGTGTGACTGTGTGCTGGTTATCTGGTCGCAGAACGAATGATTGTAATACCCATATTTCTGGATTTCCCTCATTGTATTTTTTTTTTTTTTTAAGATTTTTTTTTTTTAAAGATTTTATTTGACAGAGAGAGATCACAGGGAGGCAGGGAGGCAGGCAGAGAGAGAGAGGGTTAAAGCCTCTGCCTTCAGCTCAGGTCATGATCTCAGGGTCCTGGGACCAAGCTGTGTGGCATCTCATCGGGCTCTCCGCTTAGCAGGGAGCCTGCTTCCTTCTCTGTCTCTGCCTGCCTCTGCCTACTTGTGACCTCTGTCTGTCAAATAAATAAATAAATAAATAAATAAATCTTTAAAATAAGATAAAATGCCTCTGAGGAATCCCGCGCTTTTTTCCATGTTAACTTGTTGTCCCCTGGTTTGAATTCATTTAGCAAGTGTAAATTGATGTTATTTAACTTAAGGATGATAATAGCTGACAATAGTGTGTGCTTACCTAAGTAGCTTGTGGCGGGCCCTCTAACCGCTTAATCCTGTCACTCCTAGTGCTCAGACACGGGGAGAACTACTGCTTTGTCCTTTCTTTCCTATTTTGTGGAAGCAGTAGTGTGGAAAGGCAAGTTACTCGTCTAAGCTCACCCGGCTGGGAATGTCTACGACCCAGGGCTCCGTAGTCTGTGCTCTGCACGCCCCTCGAAGTGTAAAGTAGGTTTTCAACCAGACTTTCTCTGCAGTGTTTTACTTTACACTTCTGATATGCTATCCTACTCAACGTTTTTGCCAAAAACCAGCAACCTAACCTTGGGTTAGGACCTGTGTGGAGGATGGGCTGGGCGTGTGAGTTCATGCAGAGAAATAATTTGGGTCCTTTTAAAATGTTAAATAACTGAGCTCCTTTCCCGGGGTCTCAGGGAGAAGTGTGTCAGGGCAGTGTGGCCGGGGCCTGGCCGCTGCAGGGCTTGAATACCAGGTCCCCGGGCCGGGCGCGGCTCCTCTCTGTGCTTTGCGGTGCTCCTCCTCCTCTGCGTCCTTGAGTGTGCGGTGGATTGAGTGTGCGGTGGATTCTCGCTGCCCGACCTTCGGGTAGGTGCCTTGAGGTCGGAGGACTTCTGAGAATGGTGTAGTTCTGGGACCTGCTGTAGACAGTCCGACATTGGGAAGTGTTACGCTGTCGTGGGTCTCTTCAGATTTAAACACAGATTTAGGCAGTGTAGTCAGCGTGGAGCAGAGGCAGACATCTTTCCGTTCCACCCTGGAGACCGGACCGGCTGGTGTTTGGAGGCTCAGCCTTTGTCAGGATCTCATGCATCATCAAGTTGAGCCGCTGGCGGGCATTTCTTAGCTTCCAGCATCTGGGCAGCCTCGCTTCAAAGTGCTGCCCCTTCCTGCCATCCTTTTTGTATTGGCATGCATCTCTGCTAGCCAGCACTTTGTGAGTGGGCATTTGGCTCTGCCGCAGAGGGCAGAGTTTCCGGAAAGCAGTCAGGAGGTTTGGAACGAGCTGTGGGAGTGGGTTTTGGCCTGGGCTTTCAGGACACAGCCAGCCTGAAAACTCTGAATTAATCAAGGAGCGAGCTACTCCCTTCTCAGCCAAGAAAAGGCTGACAGCCGTTCGAACTTACCTGTGAACTTTGTGCCAGCTAAATCAGCGTCGCTGGGTTTATGCTAAGCTGAATGAGTTTTGCAGAGTCTTTGCATTTCTAATAAACACTAGATTTTCGGGTTCTGACAGCTACTTACAGGCATGAATGCCACAGGTAGAAGCATGGGAGACAAGAGTGAGGGCTTTGGGCTAGGTTAGGTTACTCTGTGCTTTCCCGAGTTTCCTGGGGAATAGGACCAGAGCTCCAAGTTTAGCTCCTGTGTGAATTGGTTGTATGATTTTAGGCACCTTGCATCTTTGGTCTTAAGTTGCAGCATCTTGAGAGCAAATGTGGCTTTTTAAAAAGCTCCACTTTTAGCTCTGTTTGTCTTCCAATTCCAAGGGAATGAGACTTGGGTTATCTACCTTGTATGAGACGGTTGTACGTAGGGATGTTAGAAAATTATTCACACTAGGAAATACTGCTTCTTCAATCCATTTCTTCGTGGATAGCTTTATATTTAACTTTTTAAGCTGCTAGTTGTACATTTTTAATTATGTACTTGATTACGTGAGGTAATGAATGATAAGTGGAGTGAAGCAGAAGTGCAGTCCTTGCCAAGTGTTAACTTTTGGGTTAGGGTCGATTTCAGCCCTGGGTGAGGAGCTTCTTAATCAGTTCAAGCTGGTTGGCCTGCTAACCTACATTTAAAATACAGCACTGTCCTCATTGACACTATGAGTACAATACTGTCCCTATTGAGCCTAACAGTTTTAATTCAGGCCTCAGAGATTTTAACTTTTAAATGCTAAAATATTTTACAATGTTAAATATTAAATATTTTCCTTTTAAATGCTAAAAACATTTTTAAATGCTAAATATTTTGAATTCAGAAAAACAAATTTCACCGTGTTACTTTTTTAGCTCTTTCTTTGGGATTGAGGATAATTTAGGATTGAGTTTTCCTGGAATCTCTAGAAGAGCATGGGATTGATGGTGAATTGTGAATTCTCAAGTTCAGTTCTTGTGAGAAAAAGATGGGGATTCAATTTGGAAATCTACATTAGAAGAAAAACTAGGTGATAAACTTGGAAGATACTGGATTTTGCAAAGAGGACTGGGACAAATTATCTTTATTTGCCACTGTAGCAAATTAGGAACACACAGTGAGCCCTTGTAATGCTGTAGTGCTGTTTGAAGAGTGGAACAACAGAACCAGCCATGGCCTGCTTATTTGTCCTCTGAATGGTTGGCTCCTTTAAAGAATTTTCCTGTCCTTTCTCATCTCATTGAGTGACATCACTGGTGCCACAGAAACATTAATAACAGACTCCAGCGGTCCTAATTGGCGTGAAACTCATGATTTGGCTAGTTCAAATATATCCTGGTGATATATCATCCTGTTCATGCATTTACTTGATGTAGCAGTAAGATTTCTTTTATGGTGAATTTTACTGTTTATAAGGCACAGATTTTTCTGTGACCTTATGCTAGGCCATGACATGCTTTTTAAGCTACTTAGAATAATTTCAAAACAGTTTTAGTGGTTTTTTGGCCTGTTTTTATTTTTTTTTTCTTTTGAAGAAATTACACAAATAGGGGCGCCTGGGTGGCTCAGTGGGTTAAAGCCTCTGCCTTCAGCTCAGGTCGTGATCTCGGGGTCCTGGGATCGAGCCCCGCATCGGGCTCTCTGCTCTGAGGGGAGCCTGATTCCTCCTCTCTTTCTGCCTGCCTCTCTGCCTACTTGTGATCTCTGTCTGTCAAATAAATAAAATCTTTTAAAAAAAAAAAAAAAAGAAAGAAAGAAATTAAGGTAGGCCAAAAAATGATCGCCTAAATACTGCCCCCAACTCTTTAATAACCACATTTAGTAGTTTGATGAATGTCTTTTCAAATTATTTTCTTTGCAAATATATACACCTAATTAAATGTATATTCTAAAAGGAATCATACTTTTTAATTATGGAAAATTTCCAGCTTTTACAGAAGAGTTGAGGATGGCGCCATGGAATTCTGCACACCTGTCTCCCAGCCTTGCTGCTTACCGGCACGTGGCCAGTCTCCTGCGCTCGATTCTGTCACCCTGACTGCATTATTTTTAAGGCAGATGCCAAACAGTGTATCGTGTCTATTTTTTCTATAATACATGGACTCTTCTGAGAAATAAAAACCACATTTTCACATGTAAAATACTTACATTTGAACATTGTTCTTTGACAGATTCCTAACTATTCTTTATAGTTTCTTGATTCATAGGATATTTTTATTACTTATTTTTAACATTTTAATTTAAAATCATTATAGATTTATGGGAAGTTTCAAAATGCACATGGAGGTCTCATGTACCCTTTACCCGGTTTCCGGGTGGTACTGTTGTGCATGACCATAGTACAGTGTCAGAGCTGGTACATTGACCTTGGCTGTCCACAGAGCTTGTTCGAATTTTAGCAGTTTCAGATGTACTGTGTGTTCTGTACTGTTTGTCTGTACAGTCTGCAGTATGTAGATTCAAGTAATCACGACCACAAATAAATGTTGTGTAGTTGGCTCACTCACATATATTTCCAAACAGGGACCACACACTGCTTTTAGTGTACATGCCTCTTAAGTCTCTCTTTTGTAAAAATTACTTTGCTGTGATTTCACACTTACAGAAAAGTGACAAGCGTAGTACAAAGAACTGCTTTTATACCTGTCATCCAGACTAATTATTGCACATTTGCCCATTTGTTTTACTATTTTGTATGCTCCCTTCCCCACCCCGTGTGAGTGCGTGTGTGCGCGCACGCGTGTGTATAATATGTATCATTTGAGACTAGTTTGTAGATAGCATGCCCATTTATGCATATAAAATTCAATTCCTGTTTCCTGAGAAGAATTTTCACTTCCGCAGCCACAGTACATTTATCAAAATCAGAAATACAGCATGGATGCATCCCACTCACCTAATCAACAGTCACCAGTCACCCTAGTGCTGTCCTTTATAAGCCATTTTCCCTGGTTTGGGTCCTGTCCAAGTTCACGCATGGCAAGCTCTTCAGTCTTGTTCCGTGTAGAACTGTTCCTTGGCCTTTTCTTTGTTTCCATTATCTAGACATATTTCAGATTTCAGACCAGTTATTTTGTAGAATACCTTTCAAGTTGCGTTTGTCTGATTTTTTTTTCATGATGGATTCATGGTCTGCCTTTTGGCGGAATACACGCAATTGATGTGTCCATCCCAGGGCAGCACGTCAAGAGGCGCTCAATGCTGATTTGCCCCATTATTAGTGGGCAAATTCATGTTAACCTTGATTAAAGTTGTATTTACTGAATTACTCTGTTGTAAGGTTCCATTTTTCTCTTCGTAATTGAGATGTAATACGTGAGGGAGCACTTTGAGACTGTGTAAGTAGCCTGTTGCTTAAGAAATCTTCAGTTTTAGCATTCATTGATGACTTTGGCTGAATCAGTTATTACTGTGTTATTGTGATGGTTGTAAATGGTGATTTTAAAACTCCATTACTCTTTCTTCCTACACTTACTAGGTGTTACTGTACTGTAAAGAAGAGCTTCTTTTTCTCCATTTCTTGATATCAGTATGAGCTCAGATTCTTTATTCCGAGAAAATTCTGTAATATTATTTTGATGTTTATTCTTTATTCACCCAAGTAATCTCCCAGCATGGGGCTTGAACTCACAGCCGCGAGGTCAAGAGTTGCGAGCGCTGCTGACTCAGCCAGCCAGGCGCTCCTCGTTTTAGTATTATACCGTCCCATCTTTGCCTTATGGTAGCCCCTCTGCTGTGCCCCTTGAGTCTTTGATAGCTTTCTTGCTCAGAGGTACAAAAAGATGTTCCAAATGTGTCTTGTTCACTTTTTGCTCCACACATGGTATCAAGTTCCAGGAGCCTTGGTGACTTTCAAGTGGCAAATATCATTTGAGGTGTAGTCTAGATGTTAGGAGTTCCTATTGCTGTTTGGTCATTGCTTCTATACCTTCTTACTGGACACTTAAACACAGGAATTCATATTGGTCTTTTCTAATCAAATTGAAGATGAACAATTTTACATTTATTCCTTTTTTTGTTGGTTTTTTTTTTTCATTTATTCCTCATGTGCAGAATCTCAGCTTCTAATGACTTTCATACTTCGCTTTTTTGCTTTCTTCTACAATATTCTACAGTATTCAAAACAATACACTAATATTACTAACAATATGATTACAGTGTGAATATGATTTTAAGGTTTCTTTGCAATTCTTTGTCTTCAGAATCCTGTTTCTTATTGTTTCATTTTTCCACTTAATATGGCATGTAACATCCTTCTTTGCTAGTTAGTATCTTCATTTTAGATGGCTACATGATGTATTTACCTGTTTCCTTTTTGGAGCACACAAGATGTTAATAATGTTTCATTCTAAACCAAGTTCAGTTGGCTGCCTTTGTACATGTGCTTGCTCATTAAAATTTCTTTTTAAGGATAGCATACAGACAGAAATGTGTTTAAGTGTAAAGCTCTATTAATTGTTGACAAAGTAGAATCAACCCCAGATTAAGGAAAGCATTCCTGGCTCCCAGAACTTCCCCATGGCCCTTTCCCCACACTCTTCAAGGGTATCCACACTCCTCACTTCTGACATCACAGATAGTTTTCCTTATTTTTGAACTCGATAAAAATAGAATTATTTAGCATATGCTTCTTTTATATTTGTCTTCTTTCAAGATTATTTTTCAAGGTTTGTCCATATTTGTCTCAGTGCAAATATGTCAGGAGTGGCGTTGCATGGAGAGGCCGCTGAGTTCCGTAGCTCGCTTCCTGTTCCTGATCATTTGTGTTGGGCCACTTTGGGGCTGTTAGAGATTACAACTTGAAAAGTAAGTTCTAAGGAGGCGTTCCTGGGAGCTGAATTGGTGGTTAAAGGAAGGAAGGCTTACTGTGAGTTGCGGGATTGCCTTGCGCAAGGCGGAACGGGCTTGTCCTCCTGCGCTTGAGAGGTGAGGCTTGCTGCTCCACATTCCCGTGTGGCCAGTTTTACTGGTTCCCATTTTTAAACTGGCCACTGTTGCGTTCCTAGGCTTATAGCAGCTCCTGGTACATTTCAGGTGCCCAGAAAAGCTTTTTTTCTTTTTTCTTTTTAAACATCTGGTTGGGGGAAAAAAAAACCATCCTGGGTTGATGGCTCAGTGGATTAAGCCTCTGCCTTCTGCTCAGGTCATGATTTCGGAGGTCTTGGGATCGAGTCCCGTATTGGGCTCTCTGCTCGGCAGGGAGCCTGCTTCCCCCTCTCTCTCTGCCTGCCTCTCTGTCTACTTGTGATCTCTGTCAAATAAATAAATAAATCTTTTTTTTTTTTTAAGATTTTATTTATTTATTTGACAGAGATCACAAGTAGGCAGAGAGGCAGCCAGAGAGAGGGGGGCGGGGAGGAAGCAGGCTCCCTGCCGAGCAGAGAACCCTATGTGGGGCTTGATCCCAGGACCCTGGGACCACGACCTGAGCCGAAGGCAGAGGCTTTAACCCACTGAGCCACCCAGACGCCCCAATAAATAAAATCTTTAAAAAAAAAATCCAAAATGTTTGAGTGGCTGTTACTGAGGCGGCCTATAAAAGTTATTCCCTTAAAATTTGGGAGTAGTTGGGGGAGATGAGGTGCACAGGACAAGTGACCAACGGCTCCAGGGCCAAGTGAGTGGCTCCAGCGATGCTGGAACGGTGCGGAGGAAGAGGGCAGAGCGTCTCCTGGGGTCGTATTCTGAACAGGTCAGCTCTCTGTTGCTCTTGTCCTGCTGAGGCTGCTTTCTGCGGCTGAGCTCTGGTTGGATAAGAGATGAACTCTTTGAATTACAGAGACCAGACAAATAGAATATTTTGGCCTCGGGGTTTATCTCCCTTCTTTGCATAAGCTAACTTTCCTGTTCTCTCATTCTTTCTTGCTTTCTGTGTGAAAACACAGCGATGTACTTGCTCCAGAGCGCTGTCATTTGGTAAAGAATTAACTGCTACACATCAGTGTCGTTTAAGAAAATTCCTTATGTTACAAGGGTGCCCAGGTGGCTTGGTCATTGAGCATCCAGCTCTTGCTTTCGGCTCCTGATCTCACAGTCGTGAGATCGACCCTGCATTGGGCTCCCCGCTCAGTGTGGTGTCTGCTCCCGATTCTTTTTCCCTCTGCCTCTCCCTGCTTCCGAGCACATGCATGTGCTCTCTTGCAAATAAAATAAAGAGAATTTTTTAAAAAGAAATTACTAAAAGGTTTCATGTGTTACGGATTCAGTAGTTCACTGTGCAGCCTGGGTTGAGTGCTTGGGAAGACAGCAGCTCGATGTGGTTTAAAGCACAGTTCTAAGCTCAGTGAGACCTTGGGCAGGTCGCCAGCACTCCCTGGGCCTCAGGGACACGATTGCTGGGAAGTCACAGGGACTCTACCCATGAGGGGACCTAGGGTATTTCCTGTTGAGAATGGGAGCTGCTCTGCAGCCTGAATCGGAACATCTAAAACCGTCTCTGTGCTGAGCCGGCAGCAGAAGCTCACGGATCCGTCCCCGCGTCGGGAGACAGTGGTCTGCGGTTCTGCAGCGCGGAGGACTTGCTGCCTCGGCGCCGTCCTAGTTCACCAGTGTCAAAACATTCGGAGGTCCGAGAATTCTTCCTCAAGCCCCTTTAAGGGCAAACTTCAAAAAATTATTTTCTAAGAGTTCACAGTAAGCACTTTTTGCAGAAATAGAAACATCTTGCCTTTTCTTCCATGTGAGATATTAGTATGCCGTTAGGAATAGGAATGCATATTTAGTCATAGTTAACAGAGGGTTTAATAAAAAATAGGTCATTTGAATATGTCAGCATTTTGATGTGATGAGATCTGGTCTTAGAATGTGTGCAAACTGAATTTATCTAATGTTTATTCATGGCTTCTCCTTAATGAGGAAATCAGTGCTCCGTTCGCCTGCAGGATGCATCGCCATAGCCCTCCGTAGTATTTCATGGGGCGGGGAGCGGCCTCGCCTGAACTTGGGGTTCCACTTAACAACATGAAGAGTTGGTGAGGAGGTGGCAGCAGCTTATTAAGTTTGGCTTTTAAAAATGATCGGAGGGAAGAGGAATCCATTTCCATAGCGAACAGTTTCTAAGTGACAGACTGTCGGGGGAGAAATGACTCGTGATCGCGGTAGAAGCCTGTTGGAGCAGGTCCGTACTGACCGTGCTGGGCCGGTCAGCTCAGCCCCCTTCCCCCACCTCGGCACCCCGTCCCCTAGCACGCCCCCCCTCCCCCCAGCAAGGCTCCAGAGAGCTCAGCTGCCCTGACTCCCGCAGAGAACAGTAAGCAGTTCCACAGGGTGTTGCTGGGAAAGTTCCCGAACATATCTTATGCCTTCTGTCACTGGGCACCTCTTCCCATTCTGGAATGACCTGCAGGGGGGCCCCTCGCCTTCTATACCTCGTTTGCCCGTGTTCTGTGTCTGATGATGTCTGGCTCCGCGTCCTTCGCTGCTGCCTCCCTGCATGGAGTCCCGGCCGCTGCCGAGCACACACACACGGGAGGAGCTCAGAGCTGGCGTGGTGGGTGCTCGCTCCGGGGCCAGAGCCCCGCGAGTGACATTCCGTGATTTGTGTTCAGTGCCGGGACAGGGTCTGGCAGGCCAGTGCTAGGGCAGGCGTGTGCGAGGTGTCTGAGGAGGAGGAGTGGAAGCTACGGAAGGGAAGGCGCCATCTGGTTCTGGAAAATTATATTGAAAGGAAACCATGCCCTACACTTGGCTTCTGCTATTGTCCTTCTCCAGGACATTTAGGGAAGAAAGAATTCTCTCTCTCTTCCTTATTTATGTTTCTTCGAAGGTGTTCATGAGTGATGAGAATTGTCGAAGCCTGTCTGTGATAAGCAGCAAATCCTTAAGTATGCACAGGGAGAAATCCCAGTTTCAGAGGGGAGAACTAACTTTCCTGAAGTGCCTTTGAAGTGCCAGGCATTAATCTTGGGACTCTTGTTACTCCATTTTATTTTTATTTTTTAAAAGATTTTATTTATTTGACAAAGAGAGGTCACAAGTAGGCATTGAGGCAGGCGGAGAGAGAGGGGGGGAAGCAGGCTCCCCGCTGAGCAGAGAGCCCGATGCGGGACTCGATCCCAGGACCCTGAGATCATGACCTGAGCCGAAGGCAGCGGCTTAACCCACTGAGCCCCCCAGGTGCCCTAGCCTGTTACTCCCTTTTAATAAAGCAGGCCTGCGAGGTAAATGCATGGAGAAGATAGGACCGGAGTCGGGGGCACACAGGGCAGGGCTGGGGTACTTGTTCCCTCAGTAAGCGTAGGCAGCTGGAGTCACACAGTGATGGGATTTCAGCTCTGGGTGCTACCGCGGATGTCACCTGGTCAGCTTCCTGTCACGGCAGCGTGGCGCGCTGGGAGGAGCGCAGGGCCTGGCCTCGAGACCACTGGCTCCACCACTTGCTTCCTTTTGACCGCTGAGTCCGTCTTCGTATTTATAAAATGCGAGCAGCAGACGTCCTCAGGCCTCGAGTTGGCAGTGAGGCCAGAAGAACCAAGGCGCGAAGGTGCTTTGTGAGCTGTAGGGTGACTTCGGGGACTGGCCGCAGGTGGTTTCCTTTCACAGGTGGCACCCAGGAAGGCATTGGTTGTTCGTCAGGATTTTGGCCGGTGGAAGGATCGCATGTTTGCTTTCATGTGTGCGGGCTGTGGGACTCCCTGCCACTTCCAGAGTTGTTTCATGTCTGCGCCAGTATCAATGAGGGCATTTCTGCGCCAGGCCCTCCGTTAGGTGGGATCGAGCGGTGGAAAAGGCAGAAGGGTTTCTGCCCTGTTTGAAACACTGAAACTCTGCAATTGATTGATGTTTTTTTCCTACTGGGATAAGAGATTCCAAACTTGACTGATTCCTTACTACATATATACATGTACATATATATATATGTATACACATATATATATTTATTTTTAAGGATTTTATTTATTTAATTTTTTGACAGAGATCACAAGTGGGCAGAGAGGCAGGCACAGAGAGGGGGGATGCAGGCTCCTTGCAGAGCAGAGAGCCCGGTGCGGGGCTCAATCCCAGGACCCTGAGATCATGACCTGAGCCAAAGGCAGAGGCTTTAACCCACTGAGCCAGCCAGGTGCCCCCCTGACATATATTTTTAAATCAGTGTTAAACTGTTTAAATACCATTCGTGCCAATTACGCAGATACTTTGGGTGTCGCTGAAGAAGCCACGAGAGAGACGGCTTGTGCAAGGTGGCTTGGCCCGTAGAGTCGGCGTCTGTGCTGGGCCTTCCCGCGGACGGGCCTGAGCGCTGAGCTGCCCGCCTGCGTGTGTGGTGCGGGCGTGCGATGTTTGGCAGTCGCTGTGCGGTATTTCTGTCCCCCGAGCCGGGTTATTTTCCCCGTGGTGGTGAGCGCTGTGGTTGAATAGCACATTGGCCTTCGTGTCTCAGCTCTGAGCGGCCCGTCTCGTTCTCGGTCGTGCCCGGGGCTCGGAAGGCTTCGGCTTCCCCCCCGGACCGCCCGCGAGTTGTGGTCCAGACCCGGACTGTGGACTCGGCCCTTGCATGCACCGGAGACCCAAGCCCTGACTAGGTGGAAAGTCTCCGCCCGAGAAACCGGGACGGTCTCTGTACCGGGGCTTGTCTCGCGTCCCCAGTCTCAAGGTCGGACTCCAGATGTCCCCCTTCTTGCCCAGGGCGTTCGCGCCCTGGAGGTACTCGCCTGCGCATTTTTGGCTCCTGGTTTGGTCGTCTGAGATGTGGGCAAGAGGAATGCTAACGGAAGGCGTGCTGCCCGCTCTCTAGTGGTCCGCGGGTCCTGTCGCCGGGACCCTTGATGTCGCTGGCACCGCTCCAGCTGCTTTTGACGGATTCATTCAGGCAGTGACTCAGCGGCCTCCTGATTTCTCGGTTGTTTTTAAAAGGAGCTGGACTGTCACGACATGTGGAATACAGTTGGCGCTGCAGCTAGTAAGTGTGGCACTCGGTGACCGTCAGGTGAGAGCAGGAAGGCATGACCTCTGCTGCTGTGAGCCGAGCTGGTGTGGAGACGGCGCCCGGGGAAGGTATTCCAAGTGGAGGAAGGCGTGTGAGGCAAGGGAAGAGGGTGGGAGGCGCCCAGGCTGTGTGGGGACAAGCGCCTCTGGAGGAAACGCGTGAAGGGGAGGGGTGAGGAGGTCCACGCTGGGGAGCCCCGTGGGTGCGAGCTGAGGGGTTCAGCCAGTATTAGGGCCGAGCCCTGGAGGTTTTAAGTGGGACGGTGACCTAAGGCTTCGTGAAGATGAGTGTGGCATCGGGTTTGGGATGAGTTGAACGTGCGTAGAAATGGAACGCATTTTTCTGGCAAGTTCTGTGGAACTGGTTTTTGAAGTGATTTTTGGACGGGGAGGGAGAATATAAAATGTAGGGAAATAAAGCCCAGCTTTATTACTGACACTGCC
>NC_081569.1:142383927-142407292 GCF_022355385.1 Mustela nigripes
GTTCTTTTTTTTTTTTAAAGATTTTATTTATTTATTTGACAGAGAGAAATCACAAGTAGATGGAGAGGCAGGCAGAGAGAGAGAGGGAAGCAGGCTCCCTGCTGAGCAGAGAGCCTGATGCAGGACTCGATCCCAGGACCCTGAGATCATGACCTGAGCTGAAGGCAGAGGCTTAACCCACTGAGCCACCCAGGCGCCCTCCCCAGGCTGTTCTAATTGGTTTTTCTTTTTGTTTCTTTCCTCTATTTTGTTGGTTATTGATGTTCCTAAGTATGAAGTTTTTCTTGGTTTCTTAATGTTTAGTCTGTTTAGGATTCTTAGTGGTTCTTGAAGCTGTGGCTTGCTGTATTTTGTTAATTTTGACAGTTCTCAGTCACTCTTTAGTTACTGTGTCTGTTCCGATCTCATTCTCCTTTCTTTCTGGAATTTCGCTTATCATGTATGTTCTGTGTCTCTGTCTCTTAGCGTTCAGTCTATGTTTCCCAAATTGTTGTATCTTGTACCTACTTTAAAATATGTATTTATTTAATTAAAAAGATTATTTATTCATATGAGAGAGCACGTGTGTGCAGAGTGAGCGAGAACATGAGTTGGGGGGGCGGGAGAAGCAGGCTCCACACTGAGCAAGGAGCCCAGCATGGGCCTTGATTCCATGACCCTGGATCATTGTCTGAGCAGAAGGTAGACGCTTAACCAGCTGAGCCACCCAACCGTCCCAACTTCAGTTTTTTTTTTTTTTTAAGATGTTATTTATTTGAGAGAGAGAGAGAGAGAGAGAGTGAGCTTGAGCACAAGTGAGGGAGGTGCGGAGGGAGAGGGAGAAGCAGACTTTCCTTTGAGTGGGGAGCCCAGTCATGACTCAACTCAAGCCAAAGGCAGACGCTTAACTGACTGAGCCATCCAGGTGCTGCCCCCCAACTTAAGTTTTATTCTTAACTTCTAGGGTATGGCCTTTTGGAGTCCCAACTCAAAGAAATGGTCATTTACTGGCTGCTACTGTCTCTCCCTCTCCCCATTGGCAGTACTTGAAGTCAGAGCTTATTACCCAGATGCATTATTTAGTTTCTCAGCCTCTCAGTGCTTACCTCTGGAATTGGCCAATAACCTCTGGAGGAAAAGTGACCCCAAGAGCTATACTTCCCTTCCAAAGCCTCAGTCTTTGCCTGTTCTTGTTAGTTCTCTGGTTCCTTCAAGCAGATTTTGTTATTTTGTTCAGATTGTCCTCAGTGGGAGGGGTCTAAGTTACTTAGTTTATTACTAGAATAAAAGTAGCTTCTACTTTTCTCACTTGGCTACAGTACAGTGTCTTTAGTCTTTTATGATTTCAGTATCCCCGGAAATAATTCATCCCAGAGTAGCTGTGAATGGCTGGGCAGCTATTGAACAGCTGTGACCTTCATCTTCAAATACTTAAGCTTCTTAGTTCTTTGACCTCTCCAGCTATCGTGTTCTCTGCCCTACCTTGGCTGCCCAGTCCCTTGAATTACTGATATGTGAAAAAACTCTGCCACCCCATTTGCAAACTTAGCACTCTGACTACCTTTTCCAGACCTTATAGCTCATGCCTTCTACTGTCCCATTTGCTGCAGTCTTCAACCCATTGTAAATTTCAGTTCATCATTCCTGCCACCTTTCCTGTCACTCTCATGTCTTTGTTGACCTAAATTCCATAGTCATTACAGTATCTCCTCTACTCTCATACTCTTGTTTTTCCTCTCATTTCATCTATAATGTTGGCTAAGACACAGTATGTGTCTTAGCCTGAATTCCCTGGAAGAGAGGGCATGAGTATATGTGCTGATGCTTTATTTACAGTTAGAATGAGGAGGGGAAAACAGAGGAGGAGAGAGAACAAATACAAAGTGGTATGTTTCCAAGCCATCACAGCTTCATGAGAACCTTAGTGGCTGACTGCTGGGCTATGCTGGGACTCTTTAGAGAGTGAGTCATGGCACCTCTCAGAGCACTCCCAGGGGATGGGGGGCAGGCAGGTGTGTGGAGAGGACAGCTGAGAAATTTGTTGGCCCTTTCCCATTTCCTGTCTCTTAATGGTCGGAGTTGCCCCATAGGGTTTTAAGTATTCTCTGCTTTCAGGCTTGTAACTTGGCTTCTTCAGGGAACTCCTGGAGAAGCAGCTGAATTTGGGTGTTAGAGCTGCTGGGGCTTGGGCCACCGTGCACATGGTGAAGGCTGTGGTGTTCACTTTACCCTGGGGGAGTTAGAGACAACTGGTGGTATTAGGAGAGAAGACATGGGCAGTGGGCTGAGGCTTTATGGTTGCCTGAAGCTTGCAGGTTTTGCCAGGCCTGGTGGGGCTGCTGCACCTGGGAAGTAGAGCAGCAGGAAGGCAGAGTGGATTTGGGGGAGGGTGCATGGGCTGCATCTGTTCAGGCTTGTTTAATCCAGCCTTTTGCTTATTTTTTATTTTTTATTTTCTTGCTTGTATTCAGACAGGTGAACGTGACTGAAGAAACCATGCTCACTAATCTCACTTAACATCAGGAGCACCACAATCACTTAGGCCCATTATGGGTTCTGTTCTGTTTTCCTACTCTAGTTACTCTTCTAGATAGTATTGAATATCTCACTTTAAATCTTCCATTTTTCTTTCCTCTTTTTTCCTTTATTTAACTGGGAGCAAAAATGGAAGCAGTTGGATGAGAACTTCCACAAGTTCCCCTTGCTGTGTGTGCCACCTTCCCACATCTGTGCCTAGTCCTCCCTTGTCTCTGTTCCCAGCCAGGACCACCTCTGCATGTGCCTTAGACCCCGTCACCTTCGATACCACGCCAGTGATTTACCTTTTATTTGCATCATAAACTTGTCCTCTCTGTTGTATATGTAGCAGGGCTGTTGTGGCTCCCTTACTTAAACAAGTTTTTTTTTGATAACTGTCTGTATTCTGTTTTCCATTCTTTTCTCATATTCTCCTCTTAAACACTTTTTTTTTCAGACTCTTTCTCCCGCTGCTTCTGCAGAATTGCTCATGATGTCACTAGTGTCCTCGGTGTTGCAAACTCCAGTGTCAACTTGCAGTCCTCACCCTACTTATCCCAGGACCCAAGTAGATCATTCCTCTTTGAAACCTGATCATTAGGGTTCTCCAGAGAAACAAAACTAATAGGATGTATATGTTAAAGAGATTTGTTACAAGGAGTTGGCTTATATGACTGCGGAGGCTGAGAAGTTCCAAGATCTGCCAGTCAGCAAGCTAGAGGCACAGGAGAGGTTCCCATAGTAGGTGTGGTCTGAGTCCAAATGCTTGAGAGAGAACATGTATCCCATCTCAAGCCGTGAGGCTGCCGAGGGGCCCTCTTACTCCGCCTTTTAGTTTAAATTCAGGCCTTTACCTGATAGGTTGACAGCCGCCCACATTACGGAGGCCAGTGCACTTCACTCACTTTACCAGTTCAGATGTTAATCTCGTCCAAAGATGCTCTCACAGATGCACCAGAATAATGTTTGACCAGGATCTGGGCACCCTATAGCCTGGTCAAGTTAAATAAACTATCACAAAACCCTTTCTCCCCCAAGACATCTAGAACAAGAGGTCAGTTTATTCTGTGGGAGATCTAGTCCGCTATCACCGTGGACCTCAGCTACTGGCACTCCTTTCTTTCTCTGCTCTAGTCACAGGTGCCTACCTGTTCTTTTTTGACCATTGCCAGATGTGTTCCTATCTTAGGGTCTCTGCACTCATTTTTCTTTTGCCTCCAGTGCTTTTTCCTTGCCTCTCTACCTCTCCCCTTACCCTTAATCCAGATAGCTCATGGTCTTCTTTCTTTCCTCCTGCTTTGAAATGTCATACTCTCACCGAGGCTTTTCCTGGTCAGTCTCTCTCAAAATTTCAGCTGGGTCCCTGGTGTTTCCTGTTCTTACTTGCTTTGTTTTTTCTCATTCAGTCTTATTATTATCCACATACTTCCTTATTTACTCATTTCTTGCCTGACTCCTCCAATCAGAAGGTAAGCTCTGTGAGGTAAGGGCCCGGCTTCTAGAATAGCGGCTGGTGCAAGTGTCTCCGAGTAACAACTTTCTGCTTGTTTAAAAACATGGACAGCAACTCTTTCCAGTAAGTTTACAAAACAGAGGTTTTTAGCCTGAGTTCTCAGCAGTGAGTACCTTTATTGGCTCATAGATGCTTTTTTCATGTCTTTTATAGATACGCCTTTTATAGCCTAACTGGATGAGTTGATGTAATTCTGAAGGCACCTTGCCATCCTTTTCAACTCCTATCCTTCTAGCTGTGTGTGTATGAACCAGCACTGTGCTGGAGAGCTTTACAAATAAGATCTTATTTAATTCTTGGAACAGTCCTACCATATAAGTGGTAGCATCCCCATTGTGCAGACAATGAAACAGATTTAGAAAGCTTCAACAACTTGCCTGGGGTCTCCACTGGTAAGTGGGAGAGTCCAACTTGATCTAGATCTATATTCTTGACTATTCTTACATGAGATGCCACTTCTGACGTAGATGTTTTGTGTCCTGTGGGAACTTAGGAATGTTGGGCATGCTATTTAACCCCTTATGCCATAATAGGGTTAAATATCCAAAGTTTCTGCTCCATTTATAGTTGGCACAAAGAACCATTCAAAGTTGAGAATTCTCTCTCAGAACAGTACAAAAATAACTCAACTTGCAGCCTTTCTCGCTTTAGCCTTCCCACATCTTCCTAGGCTCAGTCTTCCTGTTAGGTTTCTGGATCGGAGGCACAGACCTGGTCTAGAAGATTAGAAGGGCAGTGGTGACTGCCATTGTGAAGGGTCTTGCCTTGCCCTTCCTGGCCTAAGTTATTCGTCAGCCCCGTCCACCTCTGAGGTAGTCCTTGTGGAATTACAGGGGTCCCCTTTTCCCATCAGGAAAGTGTAATAAACCACTCACATTTCATTGTCTAAAATAACTATTATTTTATGATTCTTGCTTAGTTGGACAGTTGTTTTGCTAGGTTTGCTTGGAGTGTCTCCGGTTGCTTTGTGGGGTTGATGTCACTGGGTGGCTTTGCTGAGATGTTGGGACAGCTGGACCTATTTTTGTGTCTCTGTCGTCTCGGGGCCTACCCTTCTTCCAGTGGGAGAGGTCTCTAGTGGGGTAGTCAAATTTCTTACCTAGTGACTCAGGGCTCCCCAAAGCAAGCATTTCAAGGAGGAGGAGGAGGCAGAAATTGCTAGTCCTTTGGAAGTGGTAGGCCCAGAACTGGCACATTATCACTTCTGCCACACTTCCTTGGTTAACATGAGTCATGGCCCAGCTCGCATTCCTTGTGAGAGTTGACTACACAGGGCGTGGGAGTAGGTTTACTGGGAGTAGACTAACCCAATCTACATTTATTTGTTTGTTTGCTTGTTTGTTTATTTATTTATTTATTTATTTTTAAGATTTTTAAAAATTTAGTTGACAGAGAGCACAAGCAGGGGGAGCAGAGGGAGAGGAAGAAGCAGACTCCCTGCTGAGCAGGGGAAGTATCCCAGGACCCTGGGATCATGACCCAAGCCGAAGGCAGAGACTTAACCTACTGAGCCTCCCAGGTGCCCCTAGCCCAGACTACTTTTGAGGGTGCACAAAGGCCTGTTAATAATTATGCCCGGTTGACAGGTGTAATCTGGAGCCTGCCAGAGCTTAGGGACTCATGGTCATCATAGTCCCACTCGTGCCCTGGAGGAAGCGAGAGATAGCTGTTACCCTGAATCTTTCTGTATGACCTTCCTAGTGTGAAAATAAGACCAGGTTCAGTATGCTGCTCATGGGGTTTTTTGTTTTTTAAGATTTTATTTATTTATTTGCCAGAGAGTGCATGTGAGAGCATAAGCAGTGGGAGTTGCAGGGAGAGGGAGAAGCAGACTCCCCGCAGAGCAGCTCGATCCCAGGACCCCAGCTGGGATCATGACCTGAGCTGAGGGCAGACACTTCACTGACTGAGCCACACAGACATCCCAGGCAGCTTGTGTTTTAAATTGCATGACTTCTAAACACAACCCAGCAACTTGGGTAAGGTGTTCAATGACTATAGAAGGAATCACTTCCTCTAATAGTGGAGTGGGAAACTGACTTTGAACTTACTGAGATGATTTTGTTGCTCTCCAGTGGATGGCTTTCCTGAGGTATTTTTCAAAACTAATTTTGACCGTGTGCTATTTTCCCATTATATAACTTGGAATCCTCTCCTAAGGTCTAGCTGTGTTCTGCAGTTAATCAGTTCTCAGGTCTCAGAGGTCTCTTCCAGATCTAAAATTCTGTCCTATTATGTAGGAAGTCGGTACAAGTACCCAAACGACAATTGGAGAGCAGTAATCAAGGCTTTCATACTTTGGATGTGATCTGGAGCCAGGTGGGAATCCAGAAAACCATATGTGGTAAAGTTGCTTTACTCTACACTGTGAAGAAAAGTTAGTTTGCTATCCAGTTGAGTCTTAAAGATTGACTGTAAAGGATAATTCTAAAATTAAAAATCTCACTTTTCTATACAATAGATGCTAGATTTCCGAGGCTGCCCTTTAAGATCCCATTTTGAAGCGAGGTGCTTCCAGAAGGTCTCATGCTTGTGCACCCACACGTGACTGCGCTTCAGGATGGTAGTGCATTGTCTTTCCTGACCTTGTGCGCTGGGGGAGAGGGGGTCATTCCTATGGAGTGCTTACCTGATGCAGTTCTGTGTCTTTCTCTGGTTGGGGAAGGGTTGGTGAGAATTCTTACATGAATGCAGTGTAGTAACCTCCTCATTAATCCCGACTCCAGTAGAAGGAACGAAACACCTCTCCAAACCAGGTTCTGCGGATTTGAATAGTTGTGACATCTTTTTGGCTAAACAAATCACTAGTATACCTATAGCCACGTGACTTTCTGCTGTCATGTTTTTATCCCACTGCATGTTTTATAGTACATCTTTTAATGATGCAGCAGCTCTAAAACTGGTGACATTTGTAATAAGGAAGCCTAACCTCATATATTGCTTTTGGTTTACCTCTAGGGTAGGGGAGGAAAGTGGGTTGGTAAATCAGGATGACAGGTAAACTTTTCTTTAGAGTTATTTAAGGGCATTTATACTAAGATTCAGGGAAAACATTTACTTTTTTATTTAATTGTTTTTTTTAACATATAATGTATGGGAAAAATTTACTTTTAGGATGACTTTGGCACAGGTAAGGTTTATTTAAGAACTATTAGATAGGGAAAGGATTACCATTTATAGAGTATCTTTCATGTGTACTCATTTTCAGCTGTCTTGTGAAGAAGAACATGCTGTTTTATACATGAGGGAATGAAGATTGACTTACCCAGGGTTGTATGTGATATAGCTAGTAATTGTCAGACCTTGGATTTGATCTCAAATTTGTTTGGCTTTAAAATGCTTGTGGTCTATCCCTTCCTTCCCGTTCCCCCATTTTGATAGTTCCCAACTACTCTGTCTTTACTTTATCTTCCACCAGATACACAGATCCAGCCTCCCTGGAAAAACTATTACAACTGGCTCTATTGCCTTCATATTTTTCATATCCTATTTCTTACATTGTTATAAACATTCAGAATACTGGGTTTTTTACCCTGGGACCTATGAACCCTTGGAAGTTGTTTGCAAACTGTTATATGTGCATTTTTTGGGAAAATGTCGAGATCCATAGCTTTCATAAAATTCTCAATGGTTTCTGACTCAAAAAAACAAAACAAAAACAAAAAACTAGCCTTAGGAGCCTCTGCTTTATGCCATTAGTATTTTCCAACACTATTATTAAGTGGATTAATATACTTAAAGTGCCTAGAATAGGGTCTGACATGACTCAGTTCACTAGTAGTATTGTTATTAACTATGTGCATGTTCTTCAGAACTTTCTAATAATTGGATAGTAGTCCCTGGAGTAGAATATTACCAGGCATACCGGCTCCTTATTGTTGTCAGTGTTTGGGTTCACAATTTATTTTTCTTAAGGGGTTGGTCAAAATGGAGGAAGGGGAGTGGGCGGTCTAGGCTTCCAGCTACGGAATGAGTAGGTAATGGGGAATGAAAGGTGCAGCGTAGGGAGCACAGTCAGCAGTGCTGTAGCTGTGGTGACAGGTGGACGCTACACTTGCGGGCACAGCAGAACGAACAGCGCATAGTTGTTGTCCTCCTGAAACTAACGTAGTGTGTGGCAGTGGTGCTTCAATCCAAAAAACCTTCCTCTTTACTGGATCATTTTCAAAAGTTTTTTTGGGGGGCGGGCAGCAAAGCAAAGCTTCTTGAGCGATAGCAAAGTGACAGTACAAAGCTCCTGAGGAGGGAGAGGACCCTAGAGGGTTGCTCAAAAAGTGTTAGTTTGTTTTGTTTTGTTTTCCATTTTATAAGCAACCTGAGATGAATCTTCATGTAGTTATAACAGTTCCCTATATTTTGGATCATTTCTGTGTATTCCCCGAAGTGAATTTTACCAGGTCAAAGTGTCTGAACATTTTGTAGATTTTAGACCTTGCCAGATTGCTTTCCAGAAGGTGTACCCCAATGTATGCCAGCAGTACACTGCAGTCTGTGGCGCTGTATAGTCTAGTTGGCAGTAAACAGACAGATAGTTTAACAAGCAGAAGATTGCCATGTTTAATAAGTATTCTCCAGTTTCCAGACAGGTGGAGCATTTCCTGTGTTCTGTGAATTGTCCTTATGTCTTTTTCCCATTAAACAGGGTTTTTATGGTTTTATTAGTTTGAGATACTAGTCACTGGCTACAACTATGTTATTCTGAGAATGCTTGTTTTTTGTTTGTTTGTTTGTTTATTTATTTATTTGACAGAGTGTGAGAACACAAGCAAGGGAGTGGCAGGGAGAGGGAGAGGGAGAAGCAGACTTCCTGCTGAGCCAGGGAAGCAGGGCTCAATCCCAGGACCCTGGGATCATGGCCAGATGTTTAACTGACTGAGCCACCCTGGTGCCCCTGCTTGCCTTTCTTTTTCTTTTTTTTTTTTTTTTGGTGAAGATTTTTCTTTATTTTACAGAGATCACAAGTAGGCAGAGAGGCAGGCAGAGAGAAGGGGAAGCAGGCTCCCCGCTGAGCAGAGAGCCTGATGCAGGGCTCCATCCCAGGACCCTGAGATTATGACCTGAGCCGAAGGCAGAGACAACCTACTGAGCCACCCAGGCACCCCACTGCTTGCCTTTCTTAAAAAGTAATGTCTAAGTCCAACATGGGGCTCAAACTCAGGACCCCAAGATCTAAGAGTTGCATGTTCTGCCAGCTGAATAAGCCAGGTATCCCAGTGCTTGTCTTTTAAATACTTTCAGGTTTTTAAAGTCAAATCTGTGGTTTATTTTGCATGTGCTTCTAAGTCTTCCATCCTTGTCCATTTCTCTTAGTTTTTCTCATGTGGGTTGTAGATTTTTATTTCATGCATGTTTCTAAAATCTCCTAACACAGAAAATAATGGAAATAATTTATGTTTATTAAAATGTATATATACATATACTGGAATGAGCTAAAGACAGCTATATTTCTTCATAATAAGTATGTAGAGTGTTTGTATGGATTTAATCATAGTTTAACCCAAATGATGGACACTTTCTTGTTTCTTATATATTCTATTATAACTAATTCTGCATGATTGTCTTTCTAGTGTAATCTCTGCTCACTGGGATTAAATTAACATTTCTGTGGAGTGGATTCCTAGAAATGGAATAGTTGGATCAAAATTTAAATATCAACTACCAAATTGCCTTCTACAGGGGCTGCTTTTCATTCAGTGCATATTTTAAAAAGTGTCCTTACTCAAAGAGTAGTTGTCAGTGCTTTTAACTAGTGAACTTAAGCATCTATCTGTTCATATATTTGTGTACCGTTTTTTTTTCTTACTATGTACTGCTTATCTGTAACCTTTGCCCATTTCATGTTTTTACTAATTTATGGAAACTCTCTGTGTGTGGATATGGATATATATATATATATATATATATATATATATTTAATGTTTTAAAAGATTTTATTTATTTATTTGACAGACAGAGATCACATGTAGGCAGAGAGAGGAGAAAGTAGGCTCCCCGCAGAGCAGAGAGCCCGATGCGGGGCTCAATCCCAGGACTCTGGGATCATGACCTGAGCCAAAGACAGAGGCTTTGACCCACTGAGCCACCCAGGCGCCCCGAAACTCTTTGTATATTAAAGGGATTAGTTCTTTGATAGAAGTTTTGTAAATGTTTTCTTTCTGGGATGTAGGGATAATTTGTTAGGATAGTTTTAAATTTTATGTAGTAAGATTTATCATTTTATTTATGAATTCTGTGATTGTTAATCTCATTTTTGACAGACTGCTAGGAGAAAGATGGTTTAAAAACATATATGTCTTTTTTTGTGCTGTTAGAAGTTTTATAATTTAGGAAAAAGTATTTGAACAAAGGAAGAGTGTCTTTAAATTGCACTGTGGGAGCATTCCTTTATTTTCTCTAGTTGCAGTGTGTCTAAATTTAGTTTTTTATGGTTCTTAAAGTGTTTCAACCCTGGAAATAAATATCCATCCAAGTTGTCTTACAAAATAATACATATTAGTTAGAATATAAAGTAATTGTCTTCTTCACAATTTGGATCATGTATTTCTTTTAGTTCAAATGTCAGTACTTAAAAAAGATTTTAGAAAACCAATAAAAACGCTTAACTTTCCCCAGATTTCGGGTTTAAAATGTAGAATGGGTTCCTGCCTTGTGTTCAGGCGGATGTGATGGATGTGCTCCATCAGAAGGAGCTGTGTACAGTGTGTACAGGAGCTGTGTACAGGAGCACACACACACACAGCCCAGAGTCGCTCTGAGCTGATGCAGAGGGGGTTGCTAAAGCCTTACTGACAGTTGTGTTCGGGAATCCTGGGTGGGAGCAGGTTTAAGGAGGGAATTTCTAAGTGGAAGGCTGTTTGAGACTTATAGGGAAGGGAGAGATGGGGGTTTTTGTTTTTTGTAAGTACTGTCTCCACCCAGTGTGGTGCTTGAACTCATGACCTCAGGATCAAGAGTTGCGTGCCAGGCACCCCTGGAGAGGTGGATTTGAATGGGAAGGGTGCTAGATGTTATTCCTGTCTTCATAGTGTTGTTTTCTGTCCATGTTTTAAATACAATTCTCTTGGGATTCTTTTCTTGATTTGTACAGCTGCCACTGTACTGTTCATGACTGTATCCATGGGAACACAAGTAGGATGACATGATTTTATAACTTGTTGCTAAGCACATCTAGCTTGGAACGTATTAAAATTTTCTCATTAAAAGGTGTTTGGATGTTTTATCTTCTGTGGGGGAAGGTAACCAAACAGGGTAGTTTGGAATTACAACTGTGAAATTGTGTGAACCCTTTTAGTAGAAAGGACTGGTTCTGTTTTTAATTAATTTAACGTTTGAAAGGGAAGAGAGTTAGTTGAAATAACTCATTGTGTTCTGTAAATTTGGCCTCTTAAGCTTAAAAGGTTAGTGTTCAGATGTGCATGAACTCCATGTGAACAGCTGGTCGGCCCTAGAGTGTATGTAACATTCCAGAGTAAGGACAGATATTTTAGGTAGTCCTTCTGACTCCAAAAGACTCGGGGAGTCTAATCATGGAAGCCATCTGGAGATTGAGATACTGGACTCTTATTTTGGTTGACATTTAAATTTTTTTAGTTAAAAAAAAAATTAGGAGCACCTGGGTGGCTCAGTTGGTTAAAGCCTCTGCCTTCAGCTCAGGTCATGATCTTGGGGTTCTGGGATCAAGCCCCGCATCGGACTCTCTGCTCCACGGGGAGCCTGCTTCCTCCTTTCTCTCTGCCTGCCTCTCTGCCCAGTGATATCTGTTTGTCAAATAAATAAATAAAATCTAAAAAAAAAATTAATAGGTAGTGTGTCATTTGTATAAAACAATGAAATTTCAAAAAGATACCAGTAACACAATTGGTCTCTTACCTGTGTTACCAGTTCCCCAGAGGCTATCATGAGTATTACCTCCTTACCTGATTATAACTTAAAGAATTATTTGAATAGTTATTTAATAATAATGGGTAATATTTATGCATTTCTATGTGCCAGCCACTGTGATAGCACCTTACGGGAAAATTTTAGGAAGTAGTCAATTTTAACTCAGTTAAACTCTGTTAACTCAGTTTTCCTGATAAGGAAACCAAAGCTTAGAGAAGTTAAGTCATTTGCACAGATTTAATATTTCCTGCTCACTAGATTGTATGCTCCAAGAAAGGTGGGTCCATACTTTATTTCTGCTTTATTCCCTGTATATAGCACAGTTCCAATGGGGCTTGCGTAGTCTGTCAAGTATAGTATGAAGGCTGGTTTTTTACAAAGATGGTTTTATCATCATTAATTAGCTTTGTACTGGTATAGCAGTGACTCCGATTCCTCTTCGTAGAGAAATCACATTCAGTTTGGAGTAGCATTGAATCTACGTGTTTATCAAGGTAACCTTCCATTTTTGGATTTTGTGTTGGGAACATTGGAGAGAAATCTTTCATCATTTGAGAAAGTCCAGTGTTTGGAGATGAGTGTGGTTAATGTAGGGTTTGAGATAGTTGTGAATTCAGTCCTTTTGGGGTGTGTTTAGTTTTTCTCCCTTTCCCTCCGCTCCCACCCGGGCTGTATCTAGATTGGCCCCATGTCTTTGCAGGCTTTTGATTCAAGGGAGGGAGTTTAGTAGGGATTGAACGGATCAAATAAAAGAAACAAACTCCAGTGTTAAATGTCAATATTAACAAGTGTCTGTGGTCTTGAAAATCTGTGTTTAGTATTAGTTGCTTTTAGTGCCTCCAGTTTCTTACTTCTAAATAATAGAAAATAAAAATTTACAGCTTGATAGGATTATGGAGATTATTTGGCAAGAGGACAATGAGGGACAGTTCAATTCCATAGACAATTGTTAAATTATTTTCTTCATTTGTTAAGTGGGCTTAATATCTATCTCACAGGGTTGATCTAGAGGATTAAGAGATCATCTTTGTAGAACTCTTGGGGTGGGGCACCTGGGTAGCTCAGGCATTAAGTGTCTGCTTTTGGCCAGGTCATGATCCCAGGGTCCTGGGATCCAGCCCCACATCAGGCTTCCTGCTCAGCAGGAAGCCTGCTTCTTCCTCTCCCGTTTCCCCTGCTTCTGTTCCCTCTCTCGCTGTGTCGTCTCTCTCTGTCAAATAAATGAATAAAATCTTTAAATTTAAAAAAAAAAAAACCTCTTGGGTTTTTTACATATATAAAATATATATAAATATATGTAATGCTTAATATATAAATAATATATATAAAACATATAAATATATTTTTGTATTTTTATATTTAAAATTTTTTAAAAAAAATATTTATTTGCCAGAGAGAGAGGATGCTTGCAAGTATGCCACAAAAGGGGGCTCAGGCAAGTGGGGAGAAGCAGGTTGCCTGCTGAGCAAGGATGGGCTGATGATTTAATATTGATACTGATGGTCAAACTTGCTGGGCATTAAGTATGTGCTAGCATACTATGGGGAGAAAAGTATTCTGAGACATACTAGGTGGGCTTGGAGTAGGGGAGAACGGAGTCAGGAATGCCATTTTAAACACGTTAGAGATTCCTGAACTAGAGGGTGAAGGCTCAGAGCATTAGAAACGGAACAGAGTCGAGAGGATGTAGACAAACCACCCTGGACCGCAGGAAGGGAGGTAGAAAGTGCGAGTCCGGGCGCTTTGAGTAGTGGAGCTCTCCAAGCAGTGGAGCAGTCTGGAGATGCCACTCATGTTTTGGAAACTGAAAAAAAACCAAAAACAAAAAAACACAATAAAAAACAGGTTAATGTAGAGTAATTACTTTGGCAGAACTGAGAAAGCTGAAACCAGGAGAGGTAGCGACATGGGTAATAAGCAGATCGCTGCTGCAGAACGTCAGAAAGGCCTGGGAAGTGGAAGTGCCAGGTGCCTCCCAAGGCCTCCTGTGCTGTGGACGAGGGACACGGCAGGGCTGACGCAGCCTCTGTGGAAAGTGAAGTCCCTAGATTCAGGCTTCACTCCTGCAGCCTGGGAACTGCCCGTTTCCTGTCCCAGCAGCGGGACAGATGGACTCTTGGTCGAGTTGTAACCAGAGGGATACCAGATTTGAAGAGGGCAGGATGGATGGGGCTGGCCATGGGAGTATGGGAAGGTGCAGAGATTCAGCGAAAGCTTGGGTGTTGAAGGGTGAGGACCCCAGAACATGCCCCAAATTCTTGCACCCTGGCTTATGCCCTTTAAGCAGCAGATAGAAGATTCTTCTTTGGGAGAAAAGTGGCCCAGATGTAAATGTTAACAGCTTTAGAAAACAGTCTACCATGACTCTTAGAGAAACACATTCCGGGTTGGTCACCCCGCTGACAAGCCTTGCTACTTAATAAGCTCCATCTGTGCGTATGAAAGTCAAGCCTGCTTTTTAAATATTTTTTTAAAAAGATTTTTATTTATGTATTTGACAGAGAGAGAGATCACAAGTAGGCAGAGAGTCAGGCAGAGAGAGGGAAGCAGACTCCCCACTGAGCAGAGAACCCGATGCGGGGCTCCATCCCAGGACCCTGAGATCATGACCTGAGCTGAAGGTAGAGGCTTAACCCACTGAGCCACCCAGGCGCCCCTCAAGCCTGCTTTTTATCTAGTACTTCCTTCTTAACTCTGACTGAGCAAGGATCATCATACACATGAAGAAAGCTTCTAACAGTCTAACAAAAACAGATAAAAGACACTGAAGAAAGAGGAAATGCAGGTTGCAGAAGGAAAGTTCAAACTTCAAAAAAGAGGCTTAAAGAACTAAAAGGAAGGCGTTACATTCATGACACAAAAATAGATTGGGGTAAAATAGGCAACCATTCAGAAAATAAGAAGAAACTCTTGGAAAATAGAACAGCATAGAAAATTTTTAATAGGAAATGGAGGAAATCGTCCAGAAAGTAGTAGGCAAAGACCAATGAAAAAGAGACTGGATAACACCTGGGCCTTGATTGGGTCCTTGATTGACAGACACCATTTAAGGTGGAGGAGGAAGTGTGGGAATGTGAATATGGACTGTGTATTAAGTGATAATGAATTAATGTTAATTCTTCCAAAGTGTGATAATGGTGCTGTGCTTATGTAGCAGAATGTCCTTATTCCTAGAAGATATATACTGAAGGAGCTGAGCCTTACGGTGCCTGCCTTCTTCAGGTGGTTATGTGTGTGTGTGTGCGTGGGGGGAGAGAGGGCAGGCGCAAGAGAGATAATTAAAGCTATTATGGCAGAACGTTAATAATTAATGATGAGTACAAAACAGAAGAGAGTTTATCAGAGTTAATGGATCAGTTTGGGAGATCCAACTTCCGAATTACTAGTGGGGGTATTAAGATGGAACAGTGATTAAATTAACACTTAAACATTTTCTAGGACTAACGGTCATTTCTCCACATTGAACAGACCTACTGAGTGCCCAGCACAGTGAAAAAGAGAAAATATATCCTAGTATATCCTAGTGAGATTTCAGACCAGTGAGAAGGGAGAGGATCCCCCAAATCTTCCAAAGGCCACAGATCAAGTTATAACAGTGGCCTGAGGGTCTGCGTGACACAGGAATGCGGGCGACAGTGCAATAGCGCCTCCAGGTGCTGTGTTTCTTCCAGGGTAGGAGTTTGTGTCACACTGTGTATGTCAGGTGTAGAAACAAAGACATTTTTTAGACAAGGTCCCCCCCCCCCAAGGGTGGGGGTTTACCCTCCCCATCACTATATGAGCTGCCTTTTTGGGACTCTGAGTTTAAGGTGCAGATGTGATACTTTATTTTTGTTCTCTGAGGTTTGTTTTGTTTTGTTTTAAAGTAGGCTCTCTGCCCAATGTGGGGCAACAAAGTAGTTGAACTCATTACCCCAAGATCAGACGTCTCATGCTCTACTGACTGAGCCAGCCAGGTGCCCCTGTTGTTTCTGCTCTTTAATTCTTATGAATAAGGCTGCTGTGAACATGTGCGTACAAATTTTTGTGCAGAAGTAGTGTTCATTTCTCTTGGAAATACCGAGGAGTAGAATTGCTGCGTCATATGTTAACTCTGTATTTAACCTTTGAGGAACTGCCAAGCTGTTCTCCAAAGTGTCTGCACCGTATTTCCTTCCCACAAGCAGTTTAGGGGAGGACTCCAGTTTCTCTACATCTTTTTCTTTCTTTTTTTTTTTTAAGATTTTATTTATTTATTTGACACAGAGACAGAGCATGAGCTCATAAGCAGGGGGAGCAGCAAAGGGAGAGGGAGAAGCAGGCTCCCTGCTGAGCAGAGAGCCCTGTGTGGGGCTTGATCCCAGAACCCTGAGATCATGACCTGAGCTAAAGGCAGAGGCTTAAACCACTGAGCCACCCAGGTGTCCCTCACTGTGTATTTCTTATTAATAAGGGTGTTCACCTTTATAAGCACAGTGTAACTGTCAAAATGAACAAATTGGAATATTGATACAGCGATACTGCTAATACACAAACCCATTTAAACTCCATCATTTGTCCCAGTAATGTTCTTTAAAGGCCCCAAATCCAATCCTGGATTATGTGTGGTATGTAGTTGTCATGTCTCTTTTCGTTTCCTTCCATCTATCTGCAGTTGTTCCTTTGCCTTTCCTTGTCTCTTACGACCTTGATATTTTTTGAAGAATACAACTAGTTACTTTATAGAGTGTACAGAGAATTGAGTTTGTCTGATGTTTTCTCATGATTACATTTAAATTTTGCGTTTTGGGGCAGAGATAGTGCTGAAGAGATACTATGCTCTTCTTAGTACATCATAGCAGGAGATAACATGATACAGGTTTGGCCTGTTATTGGCCATACTAAGCTTTATGTCTTGATTTTTAATTGGTGTCTTCCAGAATTCTTCACTGTAGAATTATTTAAGAAATATTTTTAGGGGCATCTGGGTGGCTCAGTGTGTTAAGCCTCTGCTTTCAGCTCAGGTCATGATCTCAGTGTCCTGAGATCAAGCCCCGCATCACGGGGAGCCTGCTTCCCCCCGCCCCCTGCCTACTTGTAATCTCTCTCTCTGTCAAATAAATAAATAAAATCTTAAAAAAAAATTAAAAAAAAGAAAAAATATTTTAATGCTAATTCATTTGTGGTATTTTGTGATCAAATAGTATGTAGCTTCTAATTCTCAGCCACATGTTTCTTTCTTTATTTATATCTTTGTGGACTCATGATTTTCCATTTTACTCAGAGGATTACAATTCATAACTATTATTTATTTGATGCTCAAATTATTCCAGCTTTGTCCAGTGAAAGCCCCTTTAAGCTGGCTTCATTGTCCTCTTGACAGATTTCGACCATTCTTTGAATACTTTTTGCTTGCTGATGTATCAAAATATTCCAAGTTCATCTTGTATTTTTCCTTCCTCATGCTGTAGTCAGCTGTTTCTTTAAAGAGGACTGATTGCTTTTAGTGGAGGGAGTAGTACTATGGAAACCAAGATTGGGGCATTGAATGTGCTCATTGCTGCCAGAGTATTGTGGCTTCTAAGCCTCTCAGTGGGCAGAGCTAGGAAAGACATTTATGTATGTACATACATTCCTCTATTACCTATTTCTGTACCTACCCATTTGTATGTATTAGATGCCTGATTCATGCCAGTGCCACCATTTTTGATGCGGCACCACAGAGTTCATTCTGGCCTTCCTCTTTCTTTTTCTTTACTCCCCTTTGACACGGAGAGTCTTGCTTTTCATTATCATCAGTTTATTTAACATTTGCCTTTTCTTGCTGAAAGCTTGGCTCAGACATGGGATCCAGGAAATGGGGAACTCAAGAAAGGGGTAAGGTAGAGGAAATTCTTGGGGTGATGGTAATGAGAAATCTTGGGATGACAGCTCTACAGGCATTAACCAACCATCCAGACTGGCAAGTGAAGACAGGGCTCTTCCCCTGAAAAAAGGGGTATTTTCAGGAAATAAACAGCTGGATCTGCACTTCTAGTGGAAGTTTGCAGGGGGTGAATTAGTGTTGAGTACACAGAAAACCAGGCAAGCAAAAAAAGACAATTATTAATTCCAGATTAGACATACTGTGTAAAAAATGGACCTATAATAATAATACACAAGGTGATTCAGCTGTGGATAGCATTTACATAATCACAAACAAGTAAAATATTAATTTAATCAAAACATGTTAAGCATATGGTGGGATGACTGGAGAACGGGAGAGTTTGGTTGAGTAAGAAAGCCGGATCCTGTTCTTCTTTATAAGGTAGTGAGTAGATGATGTTGAACCTGGGGAAGAAATCAATAGCAGTATAAGCATGTTGTTTAGAAATGGCTAATAGAGGCGAAAATTATTACACTCTGTAGAGCAAGGAGAGAGAGAGCCCTAACACAGAGCTTCAGAGAATACACTGAGAGAAAACTAGGCATGGGCCTTCGGAGGGAGCAGGTGGTCTGGCGTCACTCGTGGGTACTGTGCAGTTTGGGCGCTAGTACCTTTCGAACACTCGAATCTTTGGTGGGGTGTTTCCCACTGGATCGGTCCTAACGTGGGAGCTGTTAGTATGCTCTCCTTCCCGTCCTTCTTCGGAGTTACTGACAGACGTGGACCCAGGGCAAGACCGAGGGTGGGAAGCAAGTGATGTAAAGTAGCCCAGCATCAGTAGGCCGAGGGCATCCTGATTCCAGGGGCAGCAGGTCCTAGTGGTTGTGCCCACTGGCCAGTGCCCTTGTGTGCAGCAAGCCGCTCGAGTGGCACTGGGGGCACTGGGGGATCATTCTGCTCCTGTCCTGACAGTGTGGCTGCTAAGCCTGATTCTCCTAGCTTCCTGGACGTTTTGGGAGCCACTTAGTGACTTCTAGTAGCAGAATGGGTTCCGTTTATAGTAAAGAATCTGATTGATGAAGAAATTGGCACTAAGAGTAGTGATCTCTGTGGAAGTACATTGGTTGTCCGGCCTGGTTGTGTGTGAGGGCGGTGAAGAGAGAGGAGAGAGCTTGCAGAGTTCTGGGGATCAGCAGTGCTTAGTGACTAAGATTAGTCTATTTTCTGGTCATTGTATTAAGTTTCAGGGGATAGTGAATGAAAAAATACCCCAGAAGTTCTACAACCCACTCATAATACAAAAGAGGATTTCCTTGGTTAGTGGGAGATGGAGATCAGACCTCAAAGCATGGTGGACAGGATTATGTCTTTTCATTTGTTTATAAAGGGACTCTAGAGGTCAAGTCCAGTTCTCTAATTTTACTTATGGGGAAACTGAGTCCTGGGTACTTTTTAAAAATTTCTGTATTTCTGCAAGCGATTGGTTCTTCTGTAGCTGTTACATAGGAAGGAATAGTCCTGGGGTGACTGGGCTCCGTTTGTTCTCATTGACATTATGGGTTCCTTACAGCCAAGTGAACGATGGGTTTCCTGAGATGTTTAAGCAGTATAGGACTCATTTCAGAATTGTCAGTCCTAGTCATTAGATGTTGGGTGGTTTGCCCTTGCACTGAATAGTTTTAGTTTTCTTCTCAGTAGCAGTTGCTGGATTAGACATTGAGACTCGGACTCATACTAGAATCCAGATATTTTAATGAGAAGGTTCTGATTTTTAAAGCGAACTCGTAACTTAGTAGCAGCCGATGGAGCTGTCATTGTTGCACAGTGAATTGCTGACTGCGGTTGGCTAGAGTAATCTGACAGTAAATTTTGAATATTGACATTAATGAGGGGAGACTGGAGTAGAAGTGGTTGATAAGAGTAAGTGTACTTGTGGAATAAATGGGTTTCCTAATTATTTAGATAGCAGCACATATCTGATTTCTTGTGGCTGAGTGTTGACTGAGTAGACCTTTTAAATGAAAGGAAACTTTTACTGGAGAGCTTTATGCTGAGTTGGCTGGGATAAGTAGGAATTGCTAGATCTGCTTTAGATGAGAGCATTGTAACTGGGTCTCTTAAAAACATCCTTGTGATTGAAGCTATTTTCATGTCTGGATCGATTATTTTAAGCTCCCAATATGTAGCAGAATCTTTGCTACTTGTTTTAAAATGCTATTTTATTTCATCTCTGTGGGGAAAGAATTCTGTCCTCTATCTTTATGGAAGAGAATACGGAGGGGTGGAGAGAGCGATAACTCTCCTTTGATCTCGGCAGAGCTGGGACCGCATTCAGTGACACTAGACTGACACACTGATTCGGATAAATGCTAGCTGCATTAAAGACCGGCCGACGTGAATACCTTGAGCCTCCAGTGTCCATTTACCTGGATGCAGGCTCCCTCTCCCCTCTTCTGCCTTCTTCGGCAGTGTCCACATTTCTCAGACCTTTTCCCGAGTGTTTTATGTGATTGCGTTGTGTCTGATTCTCTTACATATTAAGCGTGCCTATCTGTATGATCCTCTGAACAGTTCCTTCAAGTGTTGTACCATTCCTCCACGTCTGTATTGAAATATTTTGTGTTTAAGTATGTTGTGTCCTTTCATTGAGACCCTAATTTGGGTGAAAATTCTCCAAACTGCTGGTGTATTCTGTTTGTATTACCTGGAACCAGCTTCCCAGTCAAGACTTTTTTCATGGATCTATAGCAACCACCTACTTTTAACATTTCCTGTCTTCTAGTTGGCAAAAATATATTATTAAGGATTTATTTATTTGAGAGGCAGTGTGCTGCACGCACAAGTGGGAGGAGTAGAGAAGAGGGAGAATCTCCACAGACTCGCCACTGACCATGGAGCCAGATGCAGGGCTCTGCCTCACAACCATGAGATCACGACCTGAGCTGAAACCAAGAGTCTGACGCTTAACCATTTGTGCCACCCAGGCGCTCCAGACAAAAATATTATTATTGATAAGTAATGAAAGTACTTAGAATGTATAACTGTGCACATAAAATGGGAAGGATGTGTGTCTGCACGATTTCATGGAAACATGGGAAAAAGCTCTTAGAAAATAACTAGAATTTTATAGTGTTATTCCTTAGTAATTCTTAGAAGATTCATTTTACATGTTTATAACCATCATGTACAATATGGATTCCATTTTGAGTTGGGCACTTGGGTAAAGAGTTAGTAAAGGTGAGATTTAGTTCTCATTTGAGCTAGTCATTTAGTCTTTGAGTAATGCCTTAGGATGGCTCTGGGGTGCTGACAGCACACCTCCTTCTGTGATTTGGGAGGGCTAGAGAGAGGGTGTTTTGGAACCAGTGTTCCCTGGCAGAGAGGGAGGCAATCAAGACTGATCTGTGTGATTTATAATTGTTGGTCTTCGTCACACCTCTTTGCCTGTGGTTGACTTAAAAAAAATTTTTTTTAATTGAATATTTGAATAGGTAATATACAGGCATGTGGTACAGAATTAAAAGATGCAGAAGGGTATGTACAATAAAAAGGAGACTTCTGCATTCTTAGCCTTCCATTTTCTCTTCGCTGGAGACAACTGATTTTGCTAGTTCCTTCTGTATGGGTTGACACTGGCTTCCAAAGGAGTGTCTTAGCTGTTGCGCTTTAGAATGGCAGGAAGCTGAATGACTCACATTCAGACATTTTTTTCCTTTCGTGAAACTCATTGGTATTCCTTCTTCTCAGTATCTTTATCTTTCCTGTGGCAAATTTTATCATGACATTTTCCTGTGTTTTTATGATATTCCGCTTTTTAAGAACTGGCTTTGGTATCTCTTTCAGAAAATTGCGATGATTATAAGCTAAGGTTTGTGAAAGTTCCTGGCACATAATAGTTGATTGATAGTTATTTTGTTTTTTTCCGTTTTTCCCTCTCACTGGTGGTATGTATAAAAGAAAAAGCAAGATGAGGGGCGCTTCGGTGGCTCAGTTCGTTAATTGTCTGCCTTTGTCTCAGGTGGTGATCCCAGAGTGTCGGTTAGAGCCCCGCGTCAGGCTTCCCGCTCAGCAGGAAGTCTGCTTCTCCCTCTCCCTCTGTTCGTTTCCTGCTCATGTTCTCCTTCTCTCTCTCTTGCTCACTCTTTCAAATAAGGAATTAAAAATCTTAAAAAAAAAAAAAAGAAAAAATATTTGCGAACCAGACAGTGCGGTAGATTCCAAAATTAAGGTTAAGCTTGTGTGAATTGTTCCTTGAACTCATTTGAGTGGAAACAAATTATTTTCATTTTTTGAATTCACTTTGCTCAGATTACTTAAAAAATTTTTTTTTTCGTCAAGTCTAGTTCGTCCCTTATGTAATTTCTTTACATTGTCTGTAACCCAAACACATAGGGGACAGAGACCCGTGAATAAGATTTTTGAAGATACCTTTGCGCAGTGTTCCTCATCACAGTGATGAATGCTGACGTGTGCCCAGGGTCTGGATTTAGTTTCCCACTGGTATTGTTCTTATGGCGGGTCCTCTTAAGGTGACTTCATGTTCTCAGGTTTATTTATTTTTTTAAAAAATATTTTATTTTATTTCATTTTTGAGAGAGAGAGGGTGAGAGTGTGCATGAGCCAGCAGGGGTGGAGGCGAGGAAGGGAGAAGCAGACTCCCTGATGAGCAGGAGCCTGACTCAATTCCAGAACCCTGGGATCATGACTCGAGCTGAAGGCAGACGCTTAACCAGCTGAGCCACCCAGGTGCCCCGTCCCCTCAGGTTTAAAACATACAGCCAAACGGGCTTATGGGTAGGTGCGTTAAAACCGAAGTATTTTCAGGGCGCCTGGGTGGCTCAGTCAGTTGAGTGTCTGATTCTTGACTTCGGCGCGGGTCATGATCTCAGCAGGGAGTCTGCTTGGGATTCTTTCTCTCCTTCTCCCCCCACCTTGCACATGCGTGTGCATTCTCTCTCTTGCTCTCACTCTCTCTAAAATAAATAAATCTTTTTAAAAAAACCTACAAGTATTTTGGGGTGCGTGGCTGGCCCAGTCAGAGGAACATGCAACTCCTGATCTCGGGGTTGTGAGTTCAAGCCCTATGCTGGGCGTAGAGATCACACACACACACAGAAACACAAAACCAACCTACCAACCCACCTGCCCACCCAAGTATTTTCATTCTAATCCTAGACTCTTTCCACGTAGAGCTAATTTATATTAACCTTTCTAGTGAAGTTATCTTCAAGTCCCAAGGAAGATAGATATAGCACAGAGATGTTCTGAGGATTAGTTAATGGCTTTTTATTTTTTATTTTTAATTAATTAATTAATTAATCTTTGTTAAAGATTTATTTATTTATTTATTTGACAGAGAGATTATAAGTAGACTGAGAGGCAGGCAGAGAGAGAGAGAAGCAGGCTCCCTGCTGAGCAGAGAGCCCGACATGGGACTCGATCCCAGGACCCCGAGATCATGACCTGAGCCGAAGGCAGCTGCCTAACCCACTGAGCCACCCAGGCGCCCCAATGGCTTTTTTTTTTTTTTAAATATTTTATTTACTTATTTGACAGAGAGATATCCCAAGTAGCTGGAGAGGCAGGCAGAGAGATAGAGGGAAGCAGGCTCCCTGCTGAGCAGAGAGCCCGATGCGGGACTCGATCCCACT
>NC_081569.1:142407392-142478954 GCF_022355385.1 Mustela nigripes
ATGACCTGAGCCGAAGGCAGCTGCCTAACCCACTGAGCCACCCAGGCGCCCCAATGGCTTTTTTTTTTTTTTAAATATTTTATTTACTTATTTGACAGAGAGATATCCCAAGTAGCTGGAGAGGCAGGCAGAGAGATAGAGGGAAGCAGGCTCCCTGCTGAGCAGAGAGCCCGATGCGGGACTCGATCCCAGGACCCTGAGATCATGACCTGAGCCAAAGGCAGCGGCTTAACCCACTGAGCCACCCAGGCGCCCCTAGTTAATGGCTTTTGAAGTTAACGAGAACTTCTTAATTAGTGTGTAATTAGAATGTCATCACACTGGAAAACTACCTGGAGTATAAAATATAACTTTCAATCTTATCGATACATTCTTTCTGGAATTGGAAATTTTATTTATCTAATGCTATTTTATTTTTCTATTTTTTTTAAAGATTTATTTATTTGAGAGAGAGAGGACACATGAGTGATTGGGTTGGGGGGGTGGGAGGGCAGAGAGAAGATCCTCAAGCAGACTCCCAGTTGATTGAGGAGCCCCACGTGGGACTTGGTCTCATGGCCCTGAGATCATAACCTGAGCCCAAATCAAGACTTGGTTGCTTAACCCACTGAGCCACCCAGGTGCCCCTGAATGATCTTTTGTTTAAAAAATGAGCTACAGGGCACTTGGGTGGCTCAATGGGTTAAGATCTGACTTCGGCTCAGGTCATGAGCTCAGATCATCCCAGGGGATGGAACCCTGTGTCTGGCACTGGGCTCAGCAGGGAGTCTGCTTGTCTGTTTGTCCCTGTCCCTCTCCTTCTGGACCCCCCGCCCCCCACAAATTGTGCTCTTTCTCTCTCAAGATAAATAAATAAAATCTTAAAAAATTAGCTACAGGGATGCCTGGGTGTCTCAATTGGTTAAGCAGCTGCCTTCGGTCAGGTCATGATCCCAGGGTCCTGGGATCGAGTCCCACATCGGGCTCCTTGCTCGGCAGGGAGCCTGCTACTCCCTCTGCCTCTGCCTGCCTCTTTGTCTGCCTGTGCTCGCTTGCTCTCTCTCCTTCTGTCTCTTACAAATAAATAAATAAAATCTTTTAAAAAAAAATTAGCTAGAAGCTATAGTGTCGGTTTTTTTTTTTTTTTTTAAGATTTATTTATTTGACAGAAATCGCAAGTAGGCAAAGAGGCAAGCTGGGGGTGGAGGGTGGAAAGCAGGTTCCCTGGGCTCTATCCCAGGACCCTGGGATCATGACCTGAGCCGAAGGCAGAGGCTTAACCCACTGAGCCACCCAGGCGCCCCTCAGACTGTAGTGTTTTGATGTTTTTCATATGTTTATGGCTCTAATTCTGAGAGGTTTGGGAGTGTTACTCGTTCAGCAAGGGAGTGGCTACCAGACCTCCCACATTTCCTGGATATGGTTGATTATCAAACCTTCACCCAGTTTCTCCAAGTGTTAACATCTTACGTCACTGTTACATTGCATTATGAAAACTAAGAAGCCAGCATTGGTACATTACTATTGCTAACCAAGCTCCAGACTTTATTCATATTTTGCAAGTTTTACCCTTAATATGTGTTTTCTGCTCTGGAATCCAGTCCAGGGTACCACAAGTTAATTGTTCTGCCTTCCCAGTCTCTGGTCTGTGACAGTTTCTCAGTCTTTACTTGTTATTCAGGATCTTTTGAGATTTTTGAGGAGTTCTAGTAGGGTTAGGTATTGTGCAGAATATCCCTCAGTTTATCTGACCTTTTTCTTGGGATTAGACATGGGTTTGGGGAGGAACCTGCAGAGGTCAAGTGCCCTTCACAGTTCATCGAATTGGAGTTGGAGGGAAGTGTATGTGCTGTAATCATGACTTCTTACTGGCTGTGTTAACTTTGATTACCTGTGCCAGGTAATGTTTACTAGGTTTCTCTGCTTTAAATTTATCCTGACCCCCTTTCACGTTCTGTTCTTTGAAATCAAGTTCCTGCGTCCGGACCACACATGAGGGAATGTAGGAAGGGAGTATTTATGTAGATTATTTGAAATTCTTCAGAGAAGCTGCTTTTTCTAGGAAATATCTTCTTTGCCCATTTTTCTGTTGGCTTGTTGGGTTTTTTATTTGGTTTTAAAAAGTGCCTTACTTAGGATCTCCATAAATATTTGGATAAATTACTTAACTACCTACTTGCTTTTGAGTAGGTAGGTAAGTTATGAGATCTGCACTGTCAAACAGCTGTCTCCTCATCTCATCAGCATTTATAAATAGCTGAGTACCAGAATCATTAGGGCCCATAAGTCATCCATTTTTATATTGGCTATTCTGGTGCCAGATACCATAATATTATCAATAACAGAGAAACTCACCTTGTTTTACCAGAAATTCCTGTGAAGTGCCGCAAGTACAGGACAAGGAATTATGCTTATTTCTTAAACAAGAAGTAGAGTAATTCTTGAATTCTCTTGACTGTTAATCATGTGTGGCTGAGAGAACCCCAGACTGGAATTGGGATGGGAACCTGCATTGAAAACAACTTTGATGCCATATTACCTCCAGAGTGTGGTTTCCTCACAAATTAAGCAGGCTCTGTCTGTGATATTCTTTGTAGCTTTAGTATTCTGAATCAGTTTCTGAGATTGCCTGAATTTTGGAGACATTATTGCAAGGTAATGTGAGATGGCATATGGAAAGTACAAGGGAGATACTTTGTGTTCCTGTGTATGGAATAAATTTGGATTTGGAAGCAAGGAGAAGCTAAAAATTTGGTAAGGATGTTAAGGGCCTAAGACCAGCTTTGGAGATGTAGGAGAAGATAGCCACAACCAAGATGTAGGAGGGAGGTTATGTCCAGTTATTTATTTATTTATTTTTAAAGATTTTATTTATTAATTTGACAGAGAGAAATCACAAGTAGACGGAGAGGCAGCCAGAGAGAGAGAGAGAGAGAGATAGGGAAGCAGGCTCCCTGCTGAGCAGAGAGCCCGACGCGGGACTCGATCCCACGACCCTGAGATCATGACCTGAGCCGAAGGCAGCGGCTTAACCCACTGAGCCACCCAGGCGCCCCATGTCCAGTTATTTTTATGTTTGTTGTTTTATTCTTGCTTGTCTTACTCCCAACACTTTAATAATAAGAATAATCAATTATTTGGTAAGTAGAGTATTCAAGGTGAGCCAGGGCATTTAGTCAAGTACCTTAACATGTATTGTTTCATTTAAATCTTTGGCTGTGAAGTAGAGATGCTTTTTTAACTGCCTTTTCCAGATAAGAAGGTAAAGGCCTCATTCTAAGAAACTGCCCGTGTCTTAAACTTTGTAAGTGCAACTGGAACTCTAACCTGTGATTGTTTTCTAACTCATGGTGGTTTGAGCTCTGAGCTCCTCTGTTTAAACAGTTCCTTTTTGTAGGTTTTCTGTAGATGTGAGCCAAAGTTAGTGTGGTTTGTATGGTCTGCTAAATATGAACATTTTGCTGCTTTTTAATAAAATAGCTTTAAAAATTTGACGTACAAGGTTAAATGATATTTGTTGTGATTTGTGATTTTTTTAAAACAAATATGGAAATTTGAACAGATACTTTTGCATAGGTTACTTTTTGGGCATAAATTAAGTTTCTTTCATATCTTGTGTAATAAAATTAACTTTCAACCTGTTCTAACTTAAGAGGAAAAGAGATGTACCTTTTCTGTGACTAGTAGTAAGAAATTGAGGGCATCTGGGTTTTTGCTGTTGTTAAAAACGTGTTACTACCAGATTAGTATGCTAATGAAGAAATTGTATGGCAGTTTTCATCTTCAGGTATAATGTTAAGGATAGAAGTTTCAGGGTGCCTGGGTGGTTTAGTTGGTTAAGTGTCTGCCTTTAACTCAGGTCATGATTCCAGGGTCCTGGGATCGAGCCCCACACTGGGCTCCCTGCTTAGCGGGAAGCCTGCTTCTCCCTCTCCCTCTGCCTGCTTGTGTGCCCACGCGTGTACACTCTCTCTCTCTGTCAAATAAGTAAAATCTTAAAGAAAAAAAAATAGAAGTTTCCTTAATATGGTTTAACTTGCATAAATTGCAGTTTTATAAGTTGGCTCAGATTTGTTTTTAAAAGAGAACAACCAGTAAAATTGTATATTGTGATACTGCTGAGTTCTGGGGTATAATGTTTATTTTTGTATAGGTGTTACTATTTAAATTAGAATAGTAATAGTTGTAGCTTCACACTACATATACAATATAAAAGCATTGCTTATAATAGGGAAATGGTATCCCCCCCAAAAAAGTCCATTATGAAATTGTGTATGTCAGAAAGGGAGGAATTCCCTACTTCCTATTTAAAAACACAACGAAGGGGTGCCTGGGTGGCTCAGTGAGTTAAAGCCTCTGCTCAGGTCATGGTCTCGGGGTGCTGGGATCAAGCCCCGCATCGGGCTCTCTGCTCAGTGGGGAGCCTGCTTCTCCTCTCTCTCTGCCTGCCTCTCTGCCTGCTTGTGATCTCTGTCTGTCAAATAAATAAATAAAATCTTAAAAAAAAAACACACACACACACAATGAAAAGTCTTATTTTTAATTTGGTTCTGTGCTTTCTGGAGCCCAGCTTGTTTGAACACTGCTCTTGGGTCTGATTGGGTTGATGTCATCACATTCAGAAATTATGCCTACTTTACATTTGTCTTGCTTCTAACAGGACATTTTAGACTGTGTGGGACCAGAAATGCTGAACAGTTTTTTAGAGGGATAAGGCACTGTAAAGAGAGACTGTGGAAGCTGGAATCTAATAAAATCCTCACAAATCTGGATTAATTGTAGAAAAGTCAGTAATAATTATGTAAGTTAAAAAAAACCCTCACCCAAAGTGCTATTTTTTATTGCACCAAAAGGTTGGATATCCATTCCTTCTTTCATTAAACTATATCAGTGGCTTTCTACTCTCAGAATCTCCTAACCTCATGAGACTAAAGAGGGAAGAAAACAGTTTGTTCTTAAAAATTTAGTCATCAGTATAATTTATAGCTGTTGTGTGTTAAGCTTTGGGACAAGCACTGGCGGAGAGCAGCTCCATGGGCAGGAGCTGCTCTCGTGAGGGGTGAGCACAGGGGTTGCTGGAGCCCTGGGAGGCCTCTCTAAGGGATGTAGTTCTGTTGATGGAAACGTGATTTCCGTTGGATGTGAGTTGTTGTATCAGATGATTCTGTGAGGTGGTTCTTCCTCATCTGCTCTTCTCACGGTCACTCGGGTGTGCATCTGTGACCTTCCATAGCCGCACCAAACTGTAAGTCTCTGTTGTTGGACAGTTGAGCTATTGCCAGTTTATTTATTTTTTTTAAAGATTTTACTTATTTGTCAGAGGGAAGAGAGAGAATACAAGCAGGCAGCAGGTACGGCAGAGGGAGAAGCAGGCTCCTTGCTGCGTGAGGAGTCTGACATGGGGCTGGATCCCGGGACCATGGGATCATGAGCCGAAGGCAGATGCTTAACTGACTAAGCCAGCCCAGGTGTCCCGAGCTGTTGCCAATTTATTGCCATTTTCCGCAGCACTTGATGAATAATGTTGTAGATGGATCTTTTGGTTTTAGTATAAATTACTAGAGCCTTTGCTAAACATTGACACACTGCCCTTCGGAGAGCTGAAACTAATTGACAGCACACATCTGGCAACATTTTGGGTGGCTGCTTTTTCTGTACCAGTTTCTAACATCCTGCTCTGCCAAACTTTGGGAAAGAATTCTGTGTTTTCTTTTTCCTAACTCAGCTCTTCATAAGGAAGCTCTTAGAACATGTGTATAATTCAAAAGATATGTCCTCAGCTGGCAGTTCAAGTAGTTGACGTTTTTGCTGGACTGTGGGGGAGTAGTGAGGATATTGGGAATGTTGTGGTATGGGTCGAACCTCCCAAGCCCCTGTATTTCTTAAGATGAGGGTACATCACCATTAATCAGACTGTGCCTTGAGGGTTTTTTTCCCCTCCTGGAGCCTATTCTGATTAGTGTGTTTTTGTGACACTACTGGTGGCATAGTGTTAAAAGCACTGGGAGAAAGCATATGAAATTAACAGCGTGCCACCAGTAGTGTCTCTGAAGTATTTAGTCTGTTTTTGTTTTGGTTTATGGCTTATATGTGGTGGTGTAACATTGGTGTTAAATGTTGAGACAGTTAAAATGATAGCATTGAAGAAAGCATATTTGTATTTTCTCTAGAGAAGACTGAGTCTGAGTCCAAGGCACTGGTAGGTCAGGGTAATGAGAAAAAAATAAACTGAGTCCAGAAATCCAGTTGCTAGTGTAGACAGAGTTTATGGCGTTTGTTTAAAATCCAGCTTCCTTCTTGGGAATCAAGAAAGGGACATGGATGAGGCATCGGCAGGACTCAGGTAACTGGGCACTGATACAACTAGGTCTGATGAGTTCAGCTTGGAGTTTTGTGAATTGTGGTGTATTTGAAATAGCCTGTCTTTGGGATTAGAGTTTATGCCCGTAGAAGGTAGAGCACTGTTACCCAGAGAGGAGCAGGAAGTGAGTGTCAGGGTTGCATTCTAGAGGTCCGGCTGCAGGAGCTGCTGCTCAGCCTCTTGGCTCCCACCCTTGTCAGCGTGGACTGCTGTGGTGATCTGGCTTGGGCATGTGCTGCTCCCTTTCTAACACTTTCCATGAGGTGACCACCTACCTTGTGACTTCATGCATTTTAACTTCCTCAGCTTTTGTGAAGCACCTTGAATGTGTCAGACCGTGAAGATACACAGGGGTCTCGAGGACCTCAGTCTAATAGGGGAGACGGAAGAGGACAATGGTAGGTGCCAGGTACTTTCTAATATGTGCCCCTTTTAATGCTCATAGAAACCTGGACACAGGGAAGGCATTATTCTTCATTTTTTCAGCAGGGGTCCACTAAACTGTTCCTTACCACTCAGGGACAAGGTGGCTAAGATGAGATTCAGATCCAGCATGGGATTTAGTTTCAGATGGTGAGCTCAGATCTGGGCCAATGTTGTGCTCGAATGTGTCGCTTAACCCCACTTTTCAAACATAGAGTAGAACAACAGTTCTCTCTCTCTCTCTCTCTCTCCAAGATTTTTATTTGTTTGTTTGACAGAGAGTCAGTGAGAAAGGGAACTCAAGCAGGGCCAGTAGGAGAGGGAGAAGCAGGCTTCCCCCTGAGCAGGGAGCCTGATGTGGGGCTCTATCCCAGGACTCTGGGATTATGAACTGCGCTGAAGGCAGACGCTTACAAGTGACTGAGCTACCCAGGTGCCCGTGCCCCAAGGAGAACAGTTCTTATCTCATAATGTTGTTTTGCACATCTTATGATGCAGATATGTATAGTGCTTTAGCTCAGTCACTGGCAAATAGTAAGAGTTAATGAGATCTTAATTATCCCAAAGTTCACTCATAATAATCACTACCAATAATAATTGTCTTAACTTACAGAGACCCTTTTCTTTGCCCAGAAGCAGTATGTCTTTGTTTTTCTTCTTTTTCTTTGAAGATTTTTTTTTTTTTTTAACTTTTAAGGAATCTCTGTACCCAGCATGGGGTTCAGACTTACAACCCCAAGATCAAGACTCATATGTTCCACTGATTGAGCCATTAGGTGCCTGCGGTATGCAGACCGTGAATGATCAGACTCTGAGCTATGAGACTGTCATGGGAGTATTCAGGGTCGGGGAGATTGCTCACCTGGCTTGGAAGAGTTAGAGAAGACTTTCCAAAGATGCTAATCCTTGAGCTATCTTGAAAGATTAATGAGAGTCATCTGATGGGAAAAGATAGTGAGGGATATTGCTCAGTGAGAAGGAAATTTAAGAGGAAAGATGTGGGGAACTAAAAAGGCACAGCAATAGAATTACCATGTGTGGGCTGGTGAGTTGTGAGAATGGGACATAGGTTAGAAAGGCTGGCCAGATCGTGTAGGGCCTTAGAATGTTATGATTTTATCCCAAAGACAATGGGGAAGCTGTGGGAGGACTTGTTTAAAAAGTAAACTTATTTTAGGGGCGCCTGGGTGGCTCAGTGGGTTAAGCCGCTGCCTTCGGCTCAGGTCCTGGGATCAGTCCCGCATCGGGCTCTCTGCTCAGCCTACTTGTGATCTCTCTCTGTCAAATAAATAAATAAAATCTTAAAAAAAAATAAAATAAAAAGTAAACTTATTTTAGAATAGTTTCAGATTTACAGAAGAGAATTCCAGTATATCCTACTCTTTCCCCTATTGTTAATATTAATATCTTACATTAGTATGTTATAATTAATGAACCAATATTGATTCATATTATTATCCAAAATTATAATTTATTAACATTGCCTTGGTTTTTACCTAATGCCCTTTTCCTGGTCCAGGATCTGATCCAGGACATGACATTCCATTTAGTTGCCATGGTTCCTTTGGCTTTCTTGGCTGTGACGGTGTCTTAAGGACTCCTTGTGTTTGACTGACTGGCAGTTTTGAGGATTACTACTAGTCAGGAATCTTTAAAAAATGTTCTTCGGTTGGGATTTGTCTGATGGTCTTCTAATGGTTAGACCAAAGGTATTGGGAGGAAGAAGTAATGTGCCATTCTTATCACATATCAGGGGCACATACTAGTATAACATGACTTAGTCTCTGTGGATGTTGGCTTTCATCGCCTGGCTGAGGTTGTTATTTGTCAGGTTATCTCCACCGTGAGGTTAATCATTCCCTTCCCCCTCCTCACCCTCCCTTCCATAACATTCTTTTGAAGAAGATACTATGTGCAGTCTACACTTACGGAGAGGAGGGTTAGGATCTCTGTGGAAGGATTTTAAACATCAGAAGTGATTTGATCAGAACTGTGATTCAGAAAGATTGCTCTAGCTGGAGTGGAGAGACTCTGACTTTGAGGATAGGTTCATGTTTGTGGTCTTGGTTAGCCTGGAGAGTTCCAGGCAAGGTGAAAAAAGATGAAGACCTCAAAGTAAGACAGTGGCAGTGGGGTTGGAGAGAGAGTGATTTAAAAAGAGTTGAGAAGTATGATTGAGGGGTTCAGTGGGTTGGGGTTAGGGACCTGGCAGGAAGTGGAGGAGGAGGGGTTCAAGATTTCGTGCAGGTGCATACTCTCAGCCCGACTTAACCAGCTGTTGACATGGACTTTCATCACCTGGCAGAAATGGGGTTTGGCAGGGTTCTCATCAAATTCGGGAGCACTTGGATGAAGTTTGAGGTATTTTTTGTTTTGTTTTGTTTGTTTTTTGTTTTTTAAAAGATTTTAGATATTTATTTGGCAGAGGCAGAGAGAGCGCTCACGCTCACAAGAAGGGAGTTCTGGAGAGGGAGCAGCAGGCTCCCTGCCATGCAGGGGAGCCCTGTGCGGGGCTCGCTGCCGGGCTCCATGTCAGGACCCTGGGTTCATGACTGGAGCCAAAAGCAGATGCTTAACCCTTTTAACCACCTGAGCAACCTGGGTACTCCAAGTTTGAGTTTTTAAGAGCTTTATAATACTTCTGTGTTTACTGTAGACTTTAATTCCAGAGAGCTCATGAGAAAAAATTATGCATTATTTATTCCAACTCAAATTTTTAGCATTTAAAAAAGAAGAGCTTGGAAGAGAACCAGACAAAGACCTGTATAATTTTTTTTTTTAAAGATTTCATTTATTTATTGGTCAGAGAGAGAGCGAGCACACAAGCAGGGGGAGTGGCAGGCAAAGAGAAACAGGCTCCTAACTGAGCAAGGAGCCTGATGTGGAACTAGATCCCAGGACTCTAGGATCCTGACCTGAGCCAGAGGCAGATGCTTAACCTTCTGAGCCACCCAGGCATCCCAGACATGTATAATTTGATTGTAGGAAGATACAAGTATTTAGGTAACAAATAGATTCTGACTTCTTTTGTTTATGGAGGACAAACTATTGTCATTTGAGAATTCTTAAATGTTAAGATAATTAATGAAATAATACTATGAGGCAGAAAAGTGTACTTTATATTCTAGCTTTTGATCTCTTTATACTTCTGATAACTTACTGTGTCTCTAAAATGTGGGCCTTGTATGTAACAGTTAACATAATAGGTTCTGGAATCTGCTGCACATGGGTGAGATCTTGGACATGTTACTCCATTCTCTCTGTGCCTCAATTTTTCAATCTGTAGAATGGGGATAGTGATAATCCCTGCTTCAGAGGGTTGTTAGGAAGAGTAAGTGAGCTAACAGGTGAAAGTGCGTAGCACCTGCTACATAGTAAATACAAATGTTAATTATAACAGTAGTAATAATATTGTACTACTAATGCTGTTTAGATTGATTTACATTTCCTTCTGAATGCCCAAAATAAGAAGGCAAAAATTTGGAGTTACAAAATGATTTTTGATTTGTAACCTAAATATAACACAAAGGTTAAATTTATGGGTACATAGCTTCGCAGGATATAGTGAAAGTATGGATGGCCAGTTGGTACATTTAAGAATAAGAATTTATGGCGGCACCTTGGCGGCTCAGTTGGTTAAGCACTGCCTTTGGCTCAGTTCATGATCCCAGGGTCAAGCATCATATTGGGCTCCTTGCTCAGAGGGGAACCTGCTCTTTCTCTCTCTCAAATAAATAAACAAAATCTTAAAGAATAATCTACCAATTTTATTTATTTATCAAGAAGATTTTATTTGAGAGAGAGGGGGAGAGAGAAAGCACAAGCAGGGGGAGCAGCGAAGGGAGAGGGAGAAGCCGATGCCCCACTGAGCAGGGTGCCTGACCTGGAGCTCAATCCCAGGATTTTGTGATCATGACCTGGGCTGAAGGGAGATATTTAACCAACTGAGCCACGCAGGTCCTCCTGGATTTACTTATTTTTTAAAAGAAGGTTTTATTTATTTTAGGCGATCGAGACAGGGCCCTTGAGTGGGGTTGGGGTGGGGAGCAGAGGGAGAGGGACAGAGAGACTCCACTGAATGCAGACCCTCAGCGCAAGGCTCAGCTTCACCATCCTGAGATCATGACCTGAGCAGAGATTAAGAGTCAGTTCTTAACCAGCTGTGCCACAGGCGCCTCAAGAATTCCCTCCCTGCTTCCCTCCCTTCTTTCCCTCCTGTTTGTCAGAGAGAGAGAGAGCAAGGGAACACAAGCAGGGGGAGCCTCCAGCAGGCAGGGGGAGCCTCCAGCAGGCAAAGGGAGAGGGGCACCCCTAGCGTAGTGCCTTTTTAACAGTTTCTCCTAGTCCTACAGCCACTACCAGAAAAAAGAGGATAACGTGTATGTAACATCGCACAAAAACAGCCCTTTTGCCTTAGTTCTCAAGTTTGGGCAGTGTTGCTTGTAATTTTTTCCCTTAATTTCTGGTGTATTTTTGGGTATATATATCCATTTTTTTAAATTATTTTTTTTGGTGAGTCACCTCTTCCATTGGTTCTCCTAAGTTTGTAGTGTTCTGTTGTTCAGTTTTAAGTGATTTTAATTTTTTTTGGTCAAGATTTCTTTGATCCGGGATTGTGTAAGAGTATTTTGTCATTTCTGAATATATGAAGATTTTTGGATTATCTTGTAATTATTGGCTTTTAATTGTATTGTGGTTTCTACACAGTATAATATCTATGCAACCTATTCTTTGAAATGTGTTTACAGATGCCTTTTGGTCTTGTAGATGGTCATTTTTGTAAATATTTTGTTAATTTGCTTGAGGTTAGGTGCAACTTCAAAGTATGTCCAGTAAATGAAAATTGTTCAGTGTGATTAGGTCTTACGTATCTTTTAGTTTTTGTTTGGACTGTCAACAAATAATTTCTCAGTCTGGTGATGTATTTGTCAACTTTCTGCTTTTCCATCAGCTTTTGCCATGTTTATTTTGATGCTGCTTTATTAGGGTCATATAAAATTACAATCTTCATGTCATTTTATTTTGTCCCACTCTTAAGTTTTATTTTGTTAAGGAGTCTTCCATTTTTCTGCCTTCTGCTGGTTTAGAAGTTTATATATACTAACTTCTAATAACTCTTCTTGAATCTTACTGTGCAGATTTAATTTAACATGTAGAGTTAATCTTTCTTTCTTTCTTTTTTTTTTCTTTAAAGATTTATTTGTTTGAGGGATGCCTGGGTGTCTCAGTCAGTTAAATGTCTGACTCCGGCTCAGGTCATGATCCCAGGGTCTTGGGATCGAGCCCCACCTGGGGCTCCCTACTCAGTGGGGAGCGTGCTTCTCCCTCTGTCTCTCCTCCGGCTTGTGTTTGTTCTCTTACTGTGTATCTCTCTGCCAAATAAATAAAATCTTTTTTTTTTTTTTAAAGATTTTATTTATTTATTTGACAGACAGAGATCACAAGTAGGCAGAGAGGCAGGCAGAGAGAGAGAGGAGGAAGCAGCCTCCCCACGGAGCAGAGAGCCCAATGCGGGCCTCGGTCCCAGGACCCTGGGATCATGACCTGAGCCAAAGGCAGAGGCTTTAACCCACTGAGCCACCCAGGCGCCGCCCCCCACCCCCTTTTTTAAAGCAAAGATTTTATTTATTTGAGAGAGAGCATGTGAGCAGGGGGAGGGGAAAAGAGAGAGGGAGGGAGAGAATCTCAGGCAGACTCCCTGCTGAGCGTAGAGTCTGATGTGGGACCTGATCACATGACCCTGAGTTTGTGACCTGAGGTAGAATCAAGCTTTGGATGCCCAACGGACTGAGCCACCCCTCACCCCCACAACCTGTAAAGTTAATCTTTGATCTTTAGAATGGGTCACCTATGATTCACTACCCCTGAGTTCAATGTTGTGAATCTCCAGAATTGTAGTTCTGGTCTTTTTCAAAACTCCTTAAATTGGACATGATTTTTATTTTTTATAGGCAGTATTTACAAAACCTTATTTACTTCCCATTTCTTTTTTGAATATAGTCTTTCAAGATTTTTTTCCCTGCACAAATTCTTTAGGTAAAAATCTCCCAAAGTTGTTCTTGTAATTTGCCCATTTTCTGAGAATTTTGCAGAATGCATTCTTAGTATTTCCCCTGAGTACTTTCAGGGTATTTTTCTATATCTGGCCGCTGGTGCTTTTGGGAATTTACTGTCCGTCATTGTATTTGTTGGTGATCTTATTCTCTCAGGATTTTGACATTTTTCCCAACCTTTGTGAAAGTCCTTTTTGGTTTAAGGTATAACTGACACACAGCACAGTGCATGGCTCTTTAGTGTTAGCAAGGTTGAACAATCGTATGTACTACGGGGGCTGACACCTCGAACATCCCAACATCCCCAGCACTCCGCATAGCTCCCTCGTACCCCTTTCCGGGGACCACCCCTCCTCTACCGTGCACTCTCATTTCCGCCATCACGTAGCGGGTCTTACTGTGCGTGGATTTCGTGTTAATACGTTCTGCGGCTTATATTCTTCATGATCGGGGGTTTTTTGCTCTTCGTGTTCTTTTGTTTCTGAGGCTGATCCACGTGGTCGCTTGCAGCCCCGGTTCGTTCCTTTGTGTCTGTGGCGTTGCTCTGTGCGATGGCCCTGCTGTTCTGCTCTCAGTCTGTTGATGGACGCTTGGATTGTTTCTAGTTTTAGGCTGTTATGAATAAGGCTGCTCTTCTTCTTTTTGTGGATGAGTATTTCTCTGGAGCATATGTCTAGGTATTGAATTGCTAGCTAATAAAGTGGTTTAAAGCCCAACTTTAAAGGAGTTGTCTCAGTTTGTAAGATTTCTCCTTTGTCTGTGGAATATCTCAGTTTCACCATAATGGGGCCTCGGTATGATTTTCTTTTTAATTCATCCTGCTCACTGGACATACTGGATTCATGTCTTTCATCATAATAGTCTGTAAAATTATCAAGTTTATTGCCTCAAAATCTGCCTCCTCAAATCTGTTTTCTTTTTTCTGGGACCTTTATTATATACAGGTTAATTTTTTTCTATCCTCCACTACTCTTAACCTGTCTTTCATATTTATCCTCTTATCTCTATTTTGTATTATGAATAATATTTTAGATTTTGTTGCTTTTCAGCTGCATCTACCCTGCTATATTTTATTTATTGAGATTTTCTTTGGATGATTTTTCTTTTTTTTTTAAAGTACTAGCTGGTTCTTTTTCAAATCTTTCTGATAATTTTTGGTAATGGTTTGTTGCTTATTCATTCCAACTTCTCTTTTTTTAAGCATTTTGTATGTATTTATAATTCTGTATTTGTTAATTATAATATCTCCAAACTCTTACACTAATAGTATTTTTTCCCCTCATATTTGTCATCTTTGAATTTGAGATCATCTTCATTGATCCTGTCATGGCAATCTGAGTGCTTAATCCTCCAGGAAGGTTGCCTCCCGCCACTCCTTCTGCTAGGCCAAGAAGAGGAAAAAGGGGTTAGTCTTGGTTTATAGTTACAGGTTTTCGAAGTTCATTGCTGCCCACCTGTTTTTAGGCTTTAGGTCTGTGGTAATAATATGTCTCGCTATACACTGTAAAATAGTAAAAGCAAGATCAAATTCACTGAAACTGAAAAAACAAACAACAAAGAAAACAAAAAGCAAAAAACCCCCAAAACAACTTTTTTTTTCTTTTACTAAAACTGAGTGTGATAATGCTTTCTTTTACTTTATTTCCATTATAGTGGATGTCGCTGTTAGAGTTTAGAGTTCTTTAATTCTGAAGGTGTATTTAGTTTACTTTTGTAAGTAATCTCTACAGTTTTTCTCATTTTTAGGAAAAGAGGAACATAGGAATGAAAATTATTATGAAATGATTGTTCACAGATTTTAGATGAATTTCCTTAATGCCTGCCTGCCTTTCTTTCTTTCTTTCTTTCTTTAAAAAAAAAAAAAAAAGATTTATTTATTTATTTGTCATAGAGAAAGAAGTAAGAGCAAGCCCAGGCAGACAGAGTGGCAGGCAGAGGCAGAGGGAGAAGCAGGCTCCCTGCCAAGCAAGGAGCCCGATGTGGGACTCGATCCCAGGACGCTGGGATCATGACCTGAGCCGAAGGCAGCTGCTTAACCAACTGAGCCACCCAGGCGTCTCCTTAATGCTTTTCTTTAAAAGAAAATGTAATTGCAGTCATACTATTGGAATGCATTTATGTAATAAAAAATCCAAACAAAAAGGAACTATATGATACAGCAAAACACAAATTCCATTTTTCCTCCCAGTCTAGTGCACACTTCTTTCCTATATTATCCACTATTTAAGTTCATAAGGTGATTTTTCCTATCTACAGTTCATATTTTTGCTTTTTAAAGATTTATTTATTTATTTGAGGGGGAGAGAGAGTATGCAAGTAGGAGGAGGGTTGAGGAAGAGGGAGAGAGAATCCCAAGCAGACCCTGAGCTTAGCACAGGGTCTGATGCATGACTCAGTCCCAGGACCCTGAGGTCATGACCTGAGCTGAAACCAAGAGTTGGATCCTTAACTGACTGAGCCACCTAGGTTCCCCCATTTTTAGTTCATTTATTCACAAAGAAATACATATGCTAAAAGCAATTAAAACAAGTATTCTCACTTGCTTTTTATAAGTTTTTTTTAATAAATTTTTTTTTTAATTTTTATTTATTTGACAGAGAGAGATGACAAGCAGGCAGAGAGAGAGGAGGAAGCAGGCTCCTTGCTGAGCAGAGAGCCCAATGCGGGGCTCGATCCCAGGACCCTGAGATCATGACCTGAGCCGAAGGCAGCGGCTTAACCCACTGAGCCACCCAGGCACCCCTAACAGTTTTTTAAAAAAAGATTTTATTTATTTATTTGACAGATCACAAGTAGGCAGAGAGGCAGGCAGAGAGAGAGGGAAGCAGGCTCCCTGCTTGTTACAGGTAACCCTATAAAAGCTTTTTTGAGATATAATTCACAAAATGTATAATTTATAATTCACTTGTTTAAAATGCATTATGCAGGGAACCTGGGTGGCTCAGTCGGTTAAGCGTCTGCCTTTGGCTCATATCAGGATCCCAGTGTCCTGGGACTGAGTCCCTCGTTGGGCTCTGGAGCTCAGCAGGGAGTCTGCTTCTCCCTCTTCCCTTGCTCCTCTGCCCTACTCATGTTCTCTCTCTGTCAAATAAATAAGTGAAATGTTTTAAAAAATAAATAAAACATACAATTTGGTAGTTTTCAGTATATTTACAGAGTTGTGCAACATTGCTAAAGTCCATTTTAGACCATTCTCTCCATCCCACAAAGAAACCCTGTGCCCATTAGCAGTTACTGGTCTGTAGAGTTGCCTATTCTGGACATTTCGTATGAGTAGAATTATGCAGTATGTGTTTTTTTGGTGACTGGCTGTTCTCACTTAGCATAATGCTTTCAGGTTTCCCCCATACTGAGCATGGGTTAATACCAAATTCTTTTTTTTTATGGCAGCACAGTAGTCCATCATATGCATACATTCTGTATGCCGAGCACTTGACTCCGTAACAGTACTGTTCGTGTTCACTTGTATGAGGGTTTTTTACAGTACTGTAAATATATTTCCCTTATGATTTTCTTTTTTTTCTTCTAAGATTTTAAATTTATTTATTAAAGAGAGATAACATGAGTTGAGGGGGGTGGAGCAGAGGCAAAGGGAGAAGCAGATTCCCCACTGAGCAGGGAGCCCATCTCGGGGCTCAGTCCCAGGACCCTGGGATCATGACCTGAGCCGAAGGCAGACACTTAACTGATTGGGCCACCCAGGTGTCCCTCCCTTAATGATTTTTTAAGCGTTTTTTTCTCTAGCTTACATTATTGTCAGAATACAGTATATAATACACACAACATACAGACTGTGTGATAATTGACTGTTAATGTTATCAGTAAGGCTTCCAGATAATTAGTAGGTAAGTTGGGGGAGTCAGAAGTTATAGGCGAATTTTTTTTTTAAAGATTTTATTTATTTATTTGACAGAGAGAGAGATCACAAATAGGCAGAGAGGCAGGCAGAGAGAGAGGGGGAAGCAGGCTCCCCGTTGAGCAGAGAGCCCGATGCGTAGCTCAATCCCAGGACCCTGAGATATGACCTGAGCCAAAGGCAGAGCCCCAACCCTCTGAGCCACCCAGGTGCCCCTATAGGCGAATTTTTGACTGTGCAGGAGATTGGCATCCCCAGCCTCAACATGTTTCAGGGGTCAGCTGTGTATTCATTCACTGGTTGATGGGCATCATTACCGCCTTTTGGCTATTACAAACAATGGTGCTGTGAACATTTGTATGCCAGTTTTCATGTGGATATATGTTTTCATTTCTCTGGGCTATATCTCTAGGTATGGAATGGCCAGGTTTCATGGTAACTATATTTAACCTTTTGAAGAACTGCTAGTCTGTTTCTCAAAGTGGCTGTAGTGTTTTACATTCACATTATTCTAGACAAATAATCCCGTTAACAAATGGGCAAAGGGGGCGCCTGGGTGGCTCAGTGGGTTAAGCCGCTGCCTTTGGCTCAGGTCATGATCTCAGGGTCCTGGGATCGAGTCCCGCATCGGGCTCTGCTCAGCAGGGAGCCTGCTTCCTCCTCTCTCTCTGCCTGCCTCTCTGCCTACTTGTAATCTTTCTCTCTGTCAAATAAATAAAATCTTTTAAAAAAAAATGGGCAAAGGATCTGGGTGAACATTTCTCCAAGAACTACACACAAGTGATGAGTTAAGCATGTTAAAGATGCTCAGTATCACTAGTCATCAGAGAAATGGAGATCAAACCACAGTGACACAGTTTCATACTCATGGGTAGAGCCAGAAAGTCCAATAAAAACAAGTATTGGAGAAGATGTGGAGAAATTGAAACCGTAGTATACTGCTGGTGGAATGTAAAATGCAATTGTAAGCTGACACTCCGATTCCAGGTAACAAATACAGTAAGCCTTGGAGAATGAGAACTAATTCAGGGTTTCCGAGCAGAACAGAAAATATGCTGAGTATTTCCCTTAACGTGGAACAAGATGATTCTCCGCTGGCACACAGGAGCGGTATTAGGTAACGTCAGATCACACAGTGAAGGCTTCAAAAAAAAAAAAAAAAACACCCTTCCAAAGAAACCCAAAAAAGCAAAAAACAAAAACAAAACAAAACAAAAAACAAACCCTTCCAGGGGTGCGTGGGTGGCTTAGAGGGTTAAGCCTCAGCCTTCGGCTCAGGTCATGATCCCAGGGTCCTGGGATCAAGCCCCACATTGGGCTCTCTGCTCAGCAGGGAGCCCGTTCCCCCCCACACACACCCTGCCTGCTGCTCTGCCTATTTGTGATCTTTCTGTCAAATAAATAAATAAGAATCTTTAAAAAAAAAAAACAAAAACCAAAACCCTTCTGAAAAATGTTTCAAAATTTTATAACATAGAATTTACCAGAAAATATTTATCTACCTACCACTCAGATTTGCAGAAAGCAATGAAGCATTACAGGTAACAGGCCAAGCAAGATCATCTGCTCTTCGAGTGGTTTCTGGAGTTTTTAATGTTTTTATCATGCACATTTTATACTTTAAATGTGTGTACCATTGGGGTGCCTGGGTGGCTCAGTTTGTTAATCGACTGCTTTCAGCTCATGGAATGATCCCAGGGTCCTGGGATCGAGTTTTGCATTGGGTTCCTGCTCCTGAGAACCTCTTCTCCCTCTCCCTCTGCCACTTGCCCTGCTTGCATTCTCTCTCTCTCTCTGTGCGCGCGTGTGTGTCTCTGTCTCAAATAAATAAATAAAATCTTTTATTTTATTTATTTTTTAATATTTTATTTATTTATTTGACAGATAGATCACAAGTAGGCAGAGAGAGGGGGGAAGCTGAGTAGGGAGCTCCATGTGGGGCTCCATCCCACGACTCTGAGACCATGACCTGAGCTGAAGGAAAGGCTCTAAGCCCCTGAGCCACCCAGGTGCTCCAAAATAAAATCTTTAAAAAATATAAATGTATGTACCCCTAATAACATGTAGCATCAGTTTTATATATTTATGAATATATATATTCATAAATATATATATATTTTAAGACTCTATTTATTTATTTGACAGAAAGAGAGAGATCACAAGTAGGCAGAGAGGCAGACAAAGGGGGAGGGGAAAGAAGGCTCCCTGCTGAGCAGAGAGCCGGACACGAGACACTATCCCAGGACCCCGGGATCACGACCCGAGCTGAAGGCAGAGGCCTAATCCACTGAGCCACCCAGACGCCCTATATTTTTAATATTTACATTATAGTATTATATATTTCCTTTGACTTTTTGGAATCAAAATTGTTGCTACCTGCACATCTGATGAATTTTATTTTCTGTATTTAATTCCTTTGACTGCATATGCTATGGTTTAGCCAATTCCCATAAGACTTTTACATTTTTCCTGTATTTTAGAACCATAAACAAGCCTCTGGTAAAAATCATGTCAGTCAGTCAGAGTTCTCCAGAGAACCAAACTAGTAGTGAGAGAGAGAGAGAATGAGAGAGAGAGTGTGTGTGTGTGTGTGTGTGTGTGTGTGTGTAAGAAATCTTAACAGCTTATATACATACTTAAGCAATGTGCTGATGCTTTGTATTCTTAATTAAAAAAAAAAAAAAAAGGCTGATTAGGGACCAGTGAATTAACTTCATAGGTCTGACCTGTAATTTGACAAACATTGCTGTTGTATGTATTTTATATCCAGAGATGGATTGCTGGTTTGCTGGGTATCCATACTTCATCAAACGACGCCAACTTTCTAAAGAAGTTGTGCGAAGGTACATTCTCATTAGTGCGTTCTCTTTCTTCTCCCCTGTCACGGAAGCTGGTAATTTTAGTTTCCTTGAAATCCTTCTACTTCAGGTCTAGGTTTATTTTTTAAGGTTTTTAAAACGTGGCAGTTGACCTTAAACAAAGAGAGCAGCTTCACAGTTAGCACCCTCAGAAGGCGTGAGTACCAATCCAGAAATTAATGACACTGCTTTGGGTTTTTTTTTGCCTTTTTTTTTTTTTTAAGACTTTATTTAGTCATCTGACAGAGATCACAAGTAGGCAGAGAGGCAGGCAGAGAGAGGGGGAGACAGGTTCCCTGCTGAGCAGAGAGCCCGATGGGGGGCTCCATCCCAGGACCCTGAGATCATGACCTGAGCTGAAGGCAGAGGCTTAACCCACTGAGCCACCCAGGCGCTCTACAGTGTTTTGTTTTCATCATATTTGTATTCTTCAGTTTACACACAGTCTAAATTGGTGTACTTATTGTGAATGTTGAAATAAGCATAGTTGATACAATCACTATCACAGTTGGGGTACAGAATAGTTAAATCTCTTCAGAACATTATCTTGTACAGTTCTTAGCCTTCCTCCTACTTCTAACCCTTGGAACATTGATCTTTTTCCTAACATTATAGTTTCACCTTTCCCAGAATGTCATACAAATGGAATCGTAGAATATGTAACCTTAGGAGACTTGCTTCTTTCACTGGGTGTGATGCGTGGGAGATACGGCCGCGTATCAGGAGTGTGTTTGTTTTTATTGTTCTGTAGTATTCCAGTGTAGGAATGCCCATTTTGAATAAAATTTTTATAAGGTGTGTAGTGTAGGTCTAGCGTTCACTTTTCTTTTCTTTTTTTCTTCTTTTTTTTTTTTTTTGCATACGGAGATCCAATTGTGAAAATCCCCTTTGTTGAACAGGTGTTGAACTGAATCCTCTCTGCATTGAATTGCTTTTGCACCTCTGTCACAAAGTGTTTGACCGAATTTATTTATATGAGTCTGTTTCTGAACTGCCTCCTGTGCCACTGATCTGTGTATCTGGTTGTTGTTGTTGGTTTGTTGTTTTTTTTTTTTTTGCCAATAGCACACTGTTCCTTTCTACAGTAAGACAGCGGTGTGCAGCTTCCAACTTTGACATCACTGTTCTGGTCTTCCCTTTTACTCAACCTGTCTGTCCTTTTGTTTTCTATCAATGTGAACTCACAGATTGTTATTTTATTGCTGTTATTTAAGTTTTTGCTTAAGTTCTAGATTTGGCCTGGGGGAGACAGAGCCCATCATTCTTTGAACTTCCTCTTACCTTTTGGCATAACAGGATATCCTAGGGTCATCTTATCCATTTCCTGTCATAGTCCTGGAATCACCCATTTCTCCAAGGAGACCTGGTTTCTTTTATAAGTGAATGGTAATTAGAATCGAGATACGGGAGCTAGATGTGCTCATTATTGCTGGATTGCAGCAAGGCCCTCTCAGTGGACATCGAAAACTAGGAATTCATACCGTTAACCATCAAGTCCTGTCCAGCACTACAGAATTCTTTCTACTCCCCTCCACCTTTATTTGTAATCACTCAATACTTTGAGATTCATTTGTATGTTTAAATAGTTCCTTTTTTTTTTTTTTTTTAAAGAGAAGTTGCCAAGAAAAATTATTCCATTGAGGAATGCCTGGGTGGCTCAGTTGGTTGAGCAGCTGCCTTCGGCTCAGGTCATGATCCCATTGTCCTGGGATCGAGTCCCACATCGGGCTCCTTGCTCAGCGGGGAGCCTGCTTCTCCCTCTGCCTCTGCCTGCCTCTCTGTCTGCCTGTGCTCGCTCGCTCTCTCTCTGATAAATAAATAAAATCTTAAAAAAAAAATTATTCCATTGAGTAGTATGTGACAATTTTAGGAGATTGCCACACTTTCCCCCCCACTAGATGTTCTGTTCCTCCGCATTATTGCCAAACCTTGATATTGTTTGTCTGTCTCAGTTTTATATTCTTAATAGGTTTGTTTTGAAATTGTGAATGGTTTTAATTTGCCTTTCTTTAGTGACTAATTTGTATATCTTTCTGTTCCATGTGCTTATTTGCTGTCCTTATGCCTTCTTTGGAGGCTTATTGGAGGTTTATTCAATTTTTTTTTGCCCATTTTTTTTCTTTAACAATATCATTTTTAATGTTGAATTTTGAGGGCTCTTTATAGATTCTGGATACAAGACTTTATCAGATACATGATTTGTAATTTCTCAGTCTTTGGCTTGAATTTTGTTTCCTTAAAAGGGTCACTTGAGGAGCAGAAGTTCTTACTTTGGATGAAGCCCCAATTTATGGATTTTTTTTTCTTTTATGGATTGTGCTCTCGGTGTTTTATCTAAGATCTTCTCCAACCTCAGCTCAGAAGGCTTTTTTTTTTTTAAAAGATTTATTTATTTATATTAGCACATGGGTGGGAGCAAGCGGAGGGGCAAAGGAGAGAGAATCTCAAGCAGGTGAGATTCTCACCTGAGTCCTGAGCCCCACACAGGGCTTGATTTCACAACCGTGAGATTGTGACCTGAATAGAAATCGAGATTTGGACGCTTAACCAACTGAACTACGCACGCACCCCAAGAAGGTTTTTTCATGTTTTCCTCTAGCAGTTTTATAACTTCTGGTTTACATGTAAGTTGTATCATCAATTTTGAGTTACTTTTTGTGTATTTGTATATGTAAAGTATGGACCCATGTTAATTTTTTGAAATATGAGTATCCACTGTTCTAGCATCATTTGTTAAAAAGATTATTTTTCTCCATTGGGTTTTGCCTTTGTGCTTCTGTGGATAATCGTTGACCCTGTATGTGTGGTTCTGTTTCCGGACTCCGTTACATTAGTTCACTTCCCTGTGCGCCGGGGCAGCACTGTCCGCATTACTGAATCTTAACTAGCTTTGAGCCAGTGGGCCTTCCAGCTGGCTCTGCTCAAAGCTGCTCTGGCTCTTTAGGTACCTTGTGCTCCTGTATGGCTTTTAGGATGTTTTTCATTTCCTACAAAAACGTGCTGGGATTTTTGCCTGGGATTGCAGTACATTTGTAGAGCAATTTGGAGAGAATGTTAATATTGTCTCTTTTGATCCATTTACATGGTATGTCTTCCCATTTGCTTAGATCTTTTTTAGTCTCTCTCAGAAATGTTTTATAGTTTTTAGTGTTTAGTTGTATCAGTTCCCTAAGGGGGAGTAGGGATAAAAGGGATATTCTTCAGTTTTGATTTTTATTGACTTTTATTAATTCCTGAAAGAGGTATTCTTTAATTTTGATTTTTATTAACTATTTTGATTTTTATTTTCTAAAAAATTATTGACCTTGTTTCCTGCAAAGTTGCTAAACTCATTTGTTCTAGTAACTTTTTGTAGATTCTACACAGAGGACCATGTTGTCTGTGAATAAGACATTTTTAATTCTGCCTTTTCAATGTGGATCCCCTGTTCCCACCTTGCCTGATTCATAGTGTCCACACTTTGGGTCTTTCCTTCCACCATCCCATTGTGTTTCCTTAATGTAACTGCCCCCTAGATTTTGCCAAAAATCTCTTTCTTTATAAAACCTAGAACACACTAATAGATAAAATCAAAGGTTAGAGATCTGGCAGTTTCATAGAAAACAGGAATTCTTAAATCAGGCTTTGTGAGCCTTTAATGGGCGTGCCCTTTCTCTCTCTCTCAAATAAAATCTTTAAAAAAGGAAAAAGAAAAAAACAAAGGTAAGAATACTTTTGGAATGAATGAGTTTGGGCCTAACCAGTGTAAAACGCCTGTTAGCGAGCCTCTTAATGTCTCTACTCCTCTGTACCTTTTGAAGATCACATTTAAATGTCTTCGTCATAGTATATGACTGTTGCTTGTGGTTAATCCAGTTATACATGTGAGCTCAACACCTGCCACTTGTAAACCTTTGGTCTACTATGTTGTATCATAGATATTCAGGAATTTGAGTACATTTAAGAAGTTTGCTTTCAGGGGCACCTGGGGGGCTCAGTTTGTTGAGCATCTAACTCTTGGTTTTGTTTCAGGTCATGAACCCAGAGTCCTGAGATTGAGCCTCATGTTGGGCTCTGTGCCAGTGGGGAGTCTGCTTCTCCCTCTACCTGCTGCTCCTGCCTGTGCTCTCTCTCATTCTCATAAGTAAAATCTTTTAAAATATAAAGGAAGCTTGCTTTAAGATGAAATATTTTTAATGGTTATTCTTTAATAAAGTTGTCAAAAGAAGCTTTGGATTCTTCTTGTCAAGGCAGAGAAGGATAAAGGTCTGGCAGAGAAGGATAAAGGTCCTGAAAGCACACATGAAGTATACACTTTTTATTTTTATTTTTTTAAAGATTTTATTTATGTGTATAGCAGAGAGATCACAAGTAGGCAGAGAGGCAGTGGTGGGGGCGGGGGGGTGGTGGGGGTAGCAGGCTCCCTGCTAAGCAGAGAACCTGATGCTAGGCTCAATCCCAGGATGGCGAGGTCATGACCTGAGCCAAAGGCAGAGGCTTAACCCTCTGAGCCACCTAGGCACCCCGAAGTATACATATTTTAAAGGGATCTTTGAGGCTTCCCTTTTGGATGTCCCATGTCTGCAAGCAGAGTGTCTTTGTATATAATGCCTTAAACGCCTGGCCAATCTAGCTGTTGTGCCTGAGTTCAGTCCTGACTACCACCTTCTACTAAATGACCTGTTTCATTTCTTCACCTCGCAAATGAGAATAATAAACCTGTTTGTTAATAGTAGAGGGCTTAGAAGTAAATACGTGTTGGCAGACTTGAGGGCCACGCTCACCCCGTGATGGTAAGGGCAGGTTCCATTGGGGCAGATTTCAGTAAAAGCTGGGTGGTGTTACCATGTTCCAAGGATTAAAAGACCAGAATGGTGCTGTTAATCATTGCTTATTATGTCTGTTAAATTATAATAAGAATTTTCTTTCTTTATTTCTCCCAAGCCAAACTAGCAAGACGCAGTCAAGAACGAGACAATCTTGGCATGCTGGTCTGGTCACCTAATCAGAATCTATCAGAAGCAAAACGTAAGTTTTAAAGGACTTTTATTTTCCCTCTTTCTTCTTATTTAATGCAAAGTTTTAAAGTCAGTTTTATAGCTAAAAGTTCCTATACACATTTTAGTTTTCTTACATTTAAGTTTGAAAGTGTGCATTTCTTTACTGTGTCTTGTCATAAGGACTTAAAGATTTTTAACCAGTGGTTTCATAATATTCTTTTTTTTCAAAATGCTGTATAGGCTAATTCTGGAGTAACTAGGAGGAAAAGCTTAGAGTGGAAAGAAAATTATAATGCAGTGTAAAGCTCCCTCAGCTGGGAATTTATAGTTTTATAAATTTCTAATTGAAGGGTTACAAAGGGCAAGATGCATGTTATTGGAAACAGGCTTTATTTATACTGTAAGACTTCAGCCTAGCTAGAAGGAGACCTGTTGAACTGATTCTGTTTTATGAGTTTAAAATTATATTAGGATGAATACCCTGAGTTAATTTGAATATTATTTTGGGGGGTATAAGGGTCCTATAGCTATTAGTAATATTACTTATATATTCAGAGTTTAATTTTTCACCTTTTCTCTCCCCTCTGCTCAAATGATACCAGCAAAATTAATTTTGTATCAGATATATTACCATAAGTCTGGCATTTTCAAAGTTTTAATTTGCTTTGTAACTTAGAGAAGAAAAACTAAATTCCCTTTCGGATAATTTTTCAGTGGAGGTTCATGGATGGAATTTATGGGGATTTGTGAACTTAGAAATCCCATGCAAGGTTTTTTTGGTGTATGTTTGTTTTTCTGGATTTTCAAAGGGGTCTTTGACAAAAATAGGTTAAGAATCAATGCTCTAAAATAAGGGTCAGGCTTGGAAAGCCACCAGTGGTAAATGTTATCAGGAAACTGTTCAATTGTGAGTAAAGGCTCAGATTTTTAGGCTTTGATCAGGATTTACCAAAGTGTGTTTTCTAGTATTAAAATAGATGTTGACCGGTTTCCACTGTCAAATAAGTATGAGAGAGGATATGTATTAAATATTCTCCTCTTGTATATTCAGTATCCATGTTAGCACATTTAAGGTACAAAGAGCTCATATGGTAAAGAAACAGGTTTAATTCTGACCAGAAACGATTATTTTTTGTACAGTCCCCTCCATGGAATACAAGAAATTCATCTACTCTTAATAATCCTGAATTTAGCAGTAATAAAATAATCTTAGTCTAATCTGATTTTAAGAATATCTTAATTTTGCCTCTATCAGGCTGCTGCTTAATGAGTTCATAATGAAGAACAAAATAGCGAAAGGAAGTGTTTTGGCACGGCTGGTGTCTTTCCTGTGCTGGGGAAGACCTTTGAAGTACTTCCTGTGTGTGTTTCCCCTTTGAGTACTCGCACTAACTTATAAACGCAATCTGTTCCTTTTTTGAACATATTCTCTTTGACAGAAAGCTGAAAATCTGCCTCCCTGTAATTTTTAAACCTTTACTTTTCTGAACTCTGCTAAATAGAGTCAGATGTTCCATCGTCCCGCCACCTTGACCACTGCGGTCAAGGTTAAACCAGCCTGGTTGTTTCAGGTGTTTTTCAGATGGTTTGATTTTCGGGACTCTCTTTTGCACTACTGGTATGTTCCATCCAGTTGGTCATAGTCCCCATATGAAATGATGGTACCCAGAACCAAATATCCAGAATCATGAGCATTCAGTTAAGCTTTGTGGCAAGCACAGCACTGAAATGCAGTCACTCTTCACAGCAACCCCAGAGGAAATCTCTGTCCCCATTTTGCAGATGGCATTCCACAGTCAAAGAGGTTTATGAGTGGTGAAGCCAGTAGCAGTATCCAGGTGTGCTGATTTCACCCTGCTCCATGCTCTGAGTGCTTCTCTCTGGGAGAACTCGTTAACGCGCAGTGTTCTGTGTTTCTGCCACGCTCCTTCTGTTTCTGCAGTTCACAGTCAGTCAGTGCCCTTGGTGGTTGTGTTACCTGTTGACATCTGTGGAGTCGGAATGTCATTTTGATATTCTCTTATTTTTCCTAGACCTGGAAGAAAAGAGCAGAATGTGAAAAGTTAGTTGATTTTTAAACAGTGGTATTGCCTAAAATAAATTCGCAGTTTTAATGGAAGCCTTTAAAAATTGAAACTTTTAAAGCCAATATGCAAGTAACATTTCTATATTGTTGAGAGTTTAGAAGATACAGGAAATTATAAAGAAGGATCAGCTCACACCTTATTCCATTACCCAGAGATAACTGTTGTAAACGTTTTGGGATTTTTCCCAGTCCTCTTTTTTCTCTCTTGTGTGCATATTTATATAATTGAGGTGATGTGGGTGTGTATATGTCTGTGTATTGTTTTCCTGATACTGACCTAAGCATTTCCCACACTGGTTGTTAAATTACCATGTCCATCATATGGGTAGATGGATGAATTTATTAATCTCCTTCTCTTGAAAATTTACATTGTTTCTGAGTTGTTGGCTGTTCTAAAAGAAAGCTGTAGTGAAATGAAACAAGATGAAACCAGAGAGAGACAAGCCATAAGAGACACTTAATCTCAGGAAACAAACTGAGGATTGCTGGAGGTAGAGAGGGGTGGGAAGGATGGGGTGGCTGGGGGGTGGACACTGGGGAGGGCACGTGCTATGGTGAGTGCTGTGAATTGTGTTAAGACTGATGATTCACAGACCTGTACGCCTGGGGTAAATAATACATTATATCTTAACAACAACAAAAAATTTAAAAAAGAAAGCTATAGTGAGAAACTGACTCCTAGAACTTTTCCTCTTTCATTTTTTGTTTTTGTTGTGTTTTTAGTCTTTTCTTAGGATGCGCTTTAGGAATGGAGCGTGGGGTTATCAGGAACTTGCCCAGCCGCTTCGGGGTGAGGATGTCAACACAATGGGGTATCCTGACATGACTTAGGTTCCGCTTAGTAGGCTCCTGTTTGTGGAGCTTTGGGAATCCTCCAGTCCTTGTCTGGTAGTCTAATCCCCGTTAGGCCTTACAGTGTGATTGTAGTGTGAATGTGGGCAGGGGTACAGTTTTTTCCATTTGCACACCTATTATTTCCCCTCAGCTCCCTGCCCTACCATATATGAGCAAAAAAGAAGCCTTTTCTTTTTGATGTTCTTCATTTTCAAAGAATATGTAAGTCTTGGTTGTCCAGCATTGGTTCTCACTCTGCGTAGGAATAGGAGATTTGGAACATGTTTAGATTGTTGGCAGATACCCCTCATGTTAAGAGACCTGTAGATCTTTGGTTTTTCTTGCGTTGGTTTCTTTCTTCTCAAGTAGCTATTTTAGAGCTGTGCTTCTTAGTGTTACTGCAAGTTTGCAAAATTATTTTGTGGTTATTAAAATGAATGCTGTTGTAGAAATTTCATACAACACAGAATATATAATGTAGACAATTATCCTCATAGTCACTGTGTATAATATATATACTATCTTTTTTTAAAAAGATCGTTTATTTATTTCTTTATTTATTTGAGAATGGAGTAGAGAAAGAAAGAACTTGAGGTGGGGGGGAAGAGGCAGAGGGAGAGGGATAAGCAGACTCTCCACTGAGCAGGGACCCTGATGTGATTGGGGGGTAGGGGACACAGTCCATCCCAGGACCCTAATCATGACCTAAGCCAAAGGCAGACGGTCAATTGACTGAGTCACCCAGGCGCCCTCCCCAATATTTTTATACATATTAATATGTAAATTTTTAAATAACGAAGTATGAGCTTTTCAGCAGTTTGTTCTTAATCTATCTGGAACTCTGTTCTGCCTCAGTACATTTACAGTTGCCTAGTTTTTAAATAACAAGTAATGGGTGTCCCGTAATTTAATCATTTTTACAAAATTGAAGTATAGTTGACACACAATGTTATGTTACTTCCAGATGTACAACGTAGTGATTCAAGAAGTCTGTGTACGTTACATTGTGCTCGCACAAGTGTGGCTCCTGTCTGTCACCGTAAAATACTGTTCCAGTACCACCGGCTGTATGCCTTAGGCTGTGCTTTTTATTCCCATTACTTATTCATTATGTAACTGGATATTTGAAGTCTTTCAGTTCTTCTTTCTTGTTTAAAGTTACTTAATTGTTTTAAGTTTTCATTTTAATCACCTGGTGCTCATTGTCCCAAGGTGTCCATCACCTATTTTCTTGCATCGCACTCCCCACCCCCCACTCTGGTAGTCAGTTCTCTATAATTAAGAGTCTTTTTCTTGGTTTTTAAACTAAAAAGCTGGGGCACCTGGGTGGCTCAGTGGGTTAAGCCTCTGCCTTCGGCTCAGGTCATGATCTCAGGGTCCTGGGATCAAGCCCCGCATCAGGCTCTCTGCTCAGCAAGGAGCCTGCTTCCCTTTCTCTCTCTCTCTCTGCCTGCCTGTCTACTGTGATCTCTCTCTGTCAAATAAATAAATAAAATCTTAAAAAAAAAAAACAAACTAAAAAGCTGTAGGGATGGTAAATCTGTAGAAATAGAGTTACTAGGCCAAGGGGCAAATACATTATTTCTTTTTTCTTTTTTAAGAATAGATTTAATTTCTAGTGTAGTTTTAGGTTCACAGCCAAATTGAGTAGAAAGTACAGAGATTCCCCAGATACTTTGCCCCACACGTGCACAACCCTCTTACCCCCCACTGTGGACCTCTCCTACCAGATTGGTCAACTTGTTACCAGTGAACCTACATTGATGCATCATTGTTACCCAAGTTTCCTAGGTTACATTAAGGTTCGTTCTTGTGTTGTACATTCTGGAGGTTTTGACAGATGTATAAGGACATGTATTCGCTGTTATAATTTCGTACTGCATAGTTTTCCTGCCCTAGAAATTCTCTGTGGTCTGCCTATGCATTTCTCCCAGCCCTGTAACTCTTGGCAACTACTGATCGTTTTACTGCCTCCATAGTTTTATCTTTTCCAGAACTGACATTTACCTGGAAGGAAATAGTATGTAGCCTTTTCAGATTGGCTCTTTTGACTTAATAATAATATACATTTGAGTTTCCATGTCCTGATGGCTCATTTTCTCTTTGGTGCTGAACAGCATTCCATTATCTGGATGGACCACAGGGTGTTCACCCGTTCACCTACTGAAGCACATCTGGTAGCTTCCAAGTTTTGGCAGTTATGAATGTAACATAATTTATTGCTGCTATAGACATGTATATGCGGGTTTTAGTATGGACATAAGTTTTCAGCTCTTTTGGGTAAATACCAGGGAGCAGGATTGCTGGATTATATGTTAAGAATACTTTTTAATTTTGTAAGAAATTGCAAGACTGTCTCATTTGATTTGATTTGAGAGAGAGAGAGAGAACAAGCATTGGGGAGGGGCAGAGGGAGAGGGACCCCAGGATCAAGACAGGTGAAGGCAGATGCTCAGCTGACTGAGCCAGCCAGGTTCCTGCACCCCTTTTAAAATTTTATTTATTTATTTGAGAGAGACCAAGACTGTCTTCTGAAGTGGCCGTGTCCTTTTACACTCCTGCCGGCAGGGACTGAGAGTTCCTGTTGCTCTGGGGCGTATCAGTACTTGCCCTTATTAGTATTTTGGATTTTGGCCACTCTAAATAAGTACATGTTTTATTTTCTTTTAAATAAAAAAATAATACATGCACAGGACTTAAAAATATTCTACATCTGTCAAGTTAATCAGTGTTATGTTAATATTCTGGGCATCTTTTAGTCCCTATACACTTTTTTTTTTTAATATTTTATTTATTTGACAGGGAGAGAGAGAGAGAGTGCACAAGTAGGCAGAGAGGCCGGCAGAGAGAAAGGATCAAGCCCAATGCAGGGCTTGATCCCAGGACCCTGAGATCATGACCTGAGTTGAAGGTAGAGGCTTTAAAAAAAAGTAAGTGTATAGGCTTTAACCCCCTGAGCCACCCGGGTGCCCCTACACTTACTTTTTTTTAATGGTCATATAATATGGGTGTTTCATAGTTAAGCATGTGTAAGCAATGCTGCTGTGAACATCATTGAAATGGGGTTGCTGGGTCCAATGGTGTGTACATTTTACATTTATAGATATTTTCCATGTGTCATCTGAAGCATTAAAGGAGTGTGCTGCTTTTCCAGAATGTCCCCATTATTGGGTATATTAATTTTTCTTAAAACTTTCTAAAAAATTATTTTTAATTATGGTAAAATACATGTAAAATTTGCCATATTAGCCATTTCTTTAATTTCAAGTAAATTTTATTGTGAAATTATAACAGCAAATGAAATATGTTGATTTATATTTTGATCTTAACCATTTTTAAGTGTGGAATGGTATTAAGTACACCCATATTGTTGTGCACCCAACCCCTAGAGCTTCTTTTCCCCCAAATATTTTATTTATTTATCAGAGTGGGCGGGGAGTGAGCACACAAGCAGGGAGAGCAGCAGGCAGAGGGAGAAGCGTGTGCTGAGCAGGGAGCCCGATGCAGGACTTGTTCCCAGGACCCCGAGATTGTGACCTGAGCCAAGGGCAGACTCTTCACCGAGTCACCCAGGCTTGCCTCTAGAATTCCTTTCATCTGAAAAACTGAAACCGCGTACTCATTAAAGAGCCCAAGTCTGCATTTTCCCTCCCCCCCAGCACCTGGCAACCACCGTTCTGCTCTATGACTCAATGAATTTGACTCCTCGGGGTATTTCATAGACGTGGAAGTGTACTGTTTTGGGGACTGGCTTATTTTACTCAGCATAGTGTCCTCACGTTTCATCCCCATTGTAGCCTGTGTCAGTTTCCTTCATTTTTATGACTGAACAATATTCCACTGTTTTGGGGGACACCACCATCCTATTTTCCGCAGAGGCTGTTACCGTTTTCCACTCCTGCCAACAGTGCATGGGCTCCAGTATCTCCGCAGACTCATCAGAACTGTGATTTTCTGTTTGTTTGTTTGTTTGTTTGTTTGTTTGTTTTTTAATAGCATCTATCTTAATGGGTATGAGCTGGTGTCTCACTGTGTGGGAACATTCATTGTTTCTTACATTGTGCTGAACGGGTAGAAGAGGACTCCGTTGCTTGTTACTGAGGAGCAAGTGTCTTCGTATTTTGGCCTTTTAATTCTTCTCTAAATAGCAGTTAAATCTTACCTTATTTTTTAATTTGTGTTTTAGAATTATATATACTTAAATTTATTAGCCTTGTTTGTGGCTTGTCGTATACCATCACACCGGAAAAGCTCCCCCCGCCGTGTTGCAGACATAGATACCTCCGCGTCTTCGGCCTGCCCCGCCTCCTCCCTTCTCCTGCTGCTGCTCTCATCTGGACCTATTTAATTCTTGCCCCTTTCACTTATATGTCTACTTTGGTCTGTATCTGGACTCTTGATTGTGTTTCATTGATTTGTTTCCTGATTCGTACCAGTTTTATTCTTTTTGGTGTTTCTGGCTCATGAATTTATTTTTCTAGGTGAGATTTAGACTCATAGTTTCACATTCTTTCCAAAAGTATCTCGATTGGGTTCATACTGAATTGAGCAGCTTTGTGTGCTTGGTACTGTAGCAGGAGTAGGGGGTTTAGGAAGCTTATACTCTAATGCAGAAAGAAGGAACATATAAACAAGTAATTATATGTATTTCCTTTAGTCCAGTTCTTTTTTGGATGCCAAAAGTTGAGGTCTAGAGAAGTTAAAACAAATGCTTAAGATCCCACAGCTAATTAGTAGCCAAGTTTGGGCTAAACCTCTGCTCTCCAGATGGCATTTATTACACACATCTGCCTTCATGTGCTGCTTCATTTAATAAACTATAATTACATTCTTAAAGCATTAGTGATGTTACATGAATTGCTTTGGGCTTTGTCTAAGTAAAACTGCGGTGAGGGATCCAGTCTTTGGGGTATGCCTGGAAATGTGCCTTATAAAGATACCTTTCTTGTGGAAGAAATGTAAATAATTTCAAGTAGCATAGATGAGAACAATGTGATTAAATAGTTTATATTAAATAATGCTGGAAAATTACTTGCTGAAACAATGGCTTGAGATTTAGGGGACAAAGGAGTGAGTAAAGGTTGAAAAAGTGGTAGAATCTGGAGGTTGGGCAGATGGTGAGAGAAACTGAAAGATGTTCACTAATTGGAGATGAGGACAGTTAAGTTGTAATTTTAGCATCAGGCATCTCCTGTGTACTGTTAGTGCTCGGATGCCCCCCGGGGGCAGCTGGCAGAAGACGCTCCTGGGCAGAAACAAGGGGAGCACTGGAGCCAGCTGACCGTAGGGGAGAGTGGGGAGGGGCGTGAGAGTTGCTGGTGGGATGGCACTGCAGACTTGGGGAAAGACGCGTTTGCATCCAGGCCGGCCTGAGGATGTGGGGCCAAGATGCAGTGCTTTGTTGTGGAGACCTGCTGGCTGTGACACAGGTTGTCCTCAGGGAGGTGAGAAGCAGTGAAACTCCAGACGGCCTTGTGGTTTAGTGAGGAGCCGGGACTAGAGGCGGTGAGTCGGTGTTGATCCGGCTGCGAGAGCTAGGGCCCTCACCGGGCCACTGCTGTTCAGGAGAGGTCTGATCGGACTGGCAGCGTCAGGAGTGTGGGAACTTGCTCAGAGGAGAGGGAGATCTTCGGAATGTGGGGTGCGGTGGGTGTCGGGTGGCCTTTAGCAGACCCTTATTGTTATTCTCTTTAATAGCTCTACTTTCTTTTCCAGGTCAACAAGTAGTAGTATCTATTATTTGATGGTTATTAAAACCCACCCGTGATAAAAAAGTTCTTGGTTCCAACTTCATTTTCTACCAAATTTTCATTGTTGCTTTTTAAAATTTATTTTTTTTTAATTCAGTCAATTAACATATAATGTATTACTGGTTTCAGAGGTAGAGGTTGGCGATTCATCGGTCTTCCAGAACACTCAGTGCTCATCACTTCATGTGCCCTCCTTAATGTCTGTCACCTGGTTACCCCAGCCCCCCAGCCCCTCCCCTAACAGGCCTTTAAATAAGCAGAATACTGTCCTATCTGGGTGTACCTGCACTACTCCACCAATCCTTGCACACATTTTTATCGATATCTGCAGGCACCTGTGATACACCATCATTTCGCTGGTCCCCGCGGGGGCGGGTATGGGTGCCCCCTCTCCTCCCACCTGTCAGCACCCGCCCCGCTCCCACTTCAGGCTGCCCTTCCTTGGGGACTCCCTCCTCATCCCACTCGCTCTACACCCTGCATGCCTACCTTGCTTGTCCAAACCCAAGGACTTTAGGACATCCTTCTCTCTGAGGGGCTCCTGCTGCTTCGAGCACAGTACACGGAGCCCTCTCCATTCCCCTGGCGACCCTGCCTTACCGGGAGACCGACCGAAGGCCCAGTCTGTGTAGAGAAGCAGCGGAACGTTTAGCAGAACAAAGTGGACACGTTAGTAGCAAGAAATCTCTGAAAGTGTTTTTTACTGGATAGTCTTGTCTTCTTTGAAATGTATACAGTTAGGCCAGATCTTATTCCCAGTCTGGTTCACTTTATTGCTTTAATGAAAAAAAAATGTTTACCAAAGCAAGTGCGGTCAAATGTAATACAAGACTGTGGCCTGACAGAGCTCTGAGAAGGCAGTTTCAGGAGAGAGGCTAGGTTTGGACAGGGGATAATCCGAGGATGACTTTTGTTGTTGGACTCGCCTGTAAGAAGTGAGTCGGAGCAGCCGTGCCCACCATGGGTCGCTTCCTGAGGAAGCAGATTTCTAGACTCCGCTGTACTTCCCTTGGGTGTAGCCCTTTGCAAGGTGACTCTGGCTGTTGGGAATCAGTGAAACAGATGGTCCTGCTCATTTATGCATCATGTACGTTATAAGTTATATATAATCAGTACTTTTGCAGTTATTTAAGTGTTTGATTCCATCTTATTTTCATTATATAAAAACGAGAAACCGGTATGGTGGTAAGCAGGCATCTCAGTGTGAAAATGGACATGGAGGGAGATCATTAGCCATGGCACAGACCGTCAAGCTGGGTGATTTTTTTTTTAAGCTAATTATAAAATATTTAACATATATACAGTATGTTAGACATGTAGAATTGAAAGAGGTTTCAAAAGGCAAACTCAAATTAGAGATTTTAAAACAAGTTGTAGCTTTCTTGGAACGAGACTCTTCTTAGACCTACCGCATACACAAATGTTTCTGTGTCAGGATATTTGACTTCAGAACACATTTTCAAAATTATATTGTGTGCAAAAGTTTCATAGATGATGTAGTGAATTTTTTAACATTCATATAAATGCATAGTACATGTCAAGAATCTCTAAAATATTCCAGTGCCTTTCCAGTTCAGTATAAAAATCAGAAGACCCGGCAGCTGGCCATAAGGCCCTACATAGCCTGACCCCCCTTCAGCCCTTCGGAATCTATGCGCAATGTCTCCCTAGAGCGTTTATGGGGAGCGCTCTTCTCCCAGATGTCTGCATGGCTCCCGCAGGTCCTCCTGGTCATGGGTTTTGCGTCAGTGAGAGCGTGGCTTTCCCTGACCACTCGCTGTGGTCAGACGCTGTGAAACAGATCACGGCTGTCCTACTCTGCTCCATCGTCTTCATTCCCTCTGTCGTCACCCGATGTAGTATTTTTTACTTGTGTCCCGCTGCTAAAAACTGGTGGGAAACTTGGTATGTTTGCTCCGCTCTTGTCAGTCCTCTCAGCACGTGGTGATACAGTAAATACTTGTCCAGTGAATGATAAGGTGACGGGGCTGTGGACAGTCTCTGTGGCGAGATTTGCAAATACAGGCTTTCAGCTCCTCGTTTTGCACGTTGGGTCATCTGGAATCCTCCAGCATTTTCTTTTTTGCCACTCGCCGAATGACTATTTACTCCATAAATATGTGAGTGATGCGTGTGTGCCAGGCACTGGGGAGTATAAGAACGGACAGCCTGACAAGTCCCTGTCCGAGTGTACCTTACAGTCTGATGGGAACCTGCCCTGGTCATTGACAGGAGGGAGAAGTGGACTTAAAATTCTTAACCTGTTAGTTCTTTGATTGGAATGTGTGCAGGGTAAGGATAGGATAAGCTAATGCTGGCTTTGGTTTTCAGCTTTTTTATAAGTAAGTGGCTTTCAGAGACCTTGATACTTGAGACTGAAGTGATGTTTCTTAGGGTGCTTGGGTGGCTCAGTTGGTTGAGCATCTGCCTTCGGCTTGGGTCATGACCCCAGGGTCATGGGATCGAGCCCCGCATCGGGCTCCCTGCTGAGCCAGGGAGCCTGCTTCCCTCTGCCTCTGCTGCTCCCACCTTCCTCAAATAAATTAATAAAATCTTTAAAAAAAAAGTGTATTTTGATTTTTGGTTTTTGGGTTATTTTTAGTGTATAAAAATTATTTTTATCATTTTTATTCGTAAGTGTTTGGGAGTTGGGTCAATGTTCAGATCTTACTAGAAAAGGCAGAGCTGGATTTACAGTCTGTGTTCGAAGCCTCCACTAAAACTCAAGGGTTACCTTCCCCTGTCATCATGCCAGTGTGTCTGATCCTCATCCTTTTATACTTAAAGAATTTCATCTTGTTATTTTATAATTTATTTATCCTTTCTGTTTTGCTTCCAGTTTTTTATTTCTATAACTGTTACTACTGGCAACTTCCTGTGACTTAGTTCTTGATATCCATCTGGAATGTAGATATTCAGCTGTGAGAAATCAATGCCAAATTATTTTCCAAAGTGGTCAGACCGGTTCATGCCGCTACCAGTAAAATGCGAAATTCATGTGCTCCGTGCCCTTGCCAGTAATTGCTGTTGTTGCACTCACACATTTTTGATAGCCTAGTGACTGTAACACTGTTTCTCATATCAAATAATTTTGCTATTTTTGTTAGGTGTGATAATGCTATTGTGGTTCTATTAAAAAATATATGTCCACTTTTTTGGTCCACATTTTAAAAAATATGTGTATTGGTTATATATAGGGATGAGATAACTGGTATTTACTTTGAAATTTTTGAGCACAATGTGCTCTACTTTGGGGTCTTTGGAATACAGACCCAGATTATTGCTTAAATGTTGAATTTACTGTTCTGTGGTTATGTAAGAGAATATACCTACTCTTAGAAACGTGCTGAGTATTTCAGAACAAGGCATAATTAATGATAGTCTCAAATAGTTCAGGAAAGAAATTACATATATACAGACAAGCTTGTTTATATTATTAAAAATAGCCTAAACCCTCACCTTCTCACATGGTATAGCCACTGTTGAAGTTTTGCTTTCACGTCTTTCTGTGCACTTCTGTGCACTCTGAATTTAAGCACGAATGGGTCATACTGTAAATAACAGTTTTTCAACTTTAATTTTCCTAGAATTAAACATTAAACTGAGTTTTGATCACTGACTATCGCATCATATAGCTTATTTAACCATGTCCCCATTCTTGAATATTTCTTTTTTTTTTTTTTTCAGTTTTTCCCTACTAAAAATAATAAATGAGTAAGCAGGAATTTATAATGTCCTTTTCCAGTAGAACAGAGCGCCTCCCTTGATTTTGCAGATCAGGTTTCCCAGCTCAGGACATTCATAGTTCTTCTTTTGTGACACTTACGACAACTGGAGTTAATTATTTGTGTAATTATTTCTCTCCAGCCAGATGGAATTCTGTGAAAGCATCCTGTTTCAGATTTTACTTATTTATTTGACAGAGAGAGAGCGTGCGTGCACAAGCAGGGGGAATGGCAGACAGAGGGAGAGGGAAAAGCAGCCTCTCCATACAGCCCCATGTGGGAGTTGAACCCAGGACCCCAGGATCATGATCTGAGCCGAAGGCGATTGCTTAACTAACTGAGCCACCCAGGCACCCAAGGCGGGCTGTTTTAATCATGGCTGTATAAGCAGCACTGGGCACACAGTGGGCCTCAAAGATCTGTGGAATCAGTGAAGAATGGTCAAATATAAAGTATAGTAATTATAAATGTCACCTTTCTGCCACTTGCTTCAAAAGGTTGGGTTTCTTTACTGGATGAAGATACCCCCACCTCACCCCCATGAGATTTAAGCATTGAAAGTGGGTAGGACTTAGAGTGGGAAAACCTGCCCCCTCCCAACAGGCGTGTCATTGTCTCTCTCCCCCATTTTCACAATGCCACTGTGCAATTGACCTTCCATTTTCAGAGCTTGAGGAAGCAGGCCCCACAGAGGGGACGTGACCTTGCGCCAAGTCTCCTGTGGGCACAGCCTTGTGTTCCTGTGCCCTTGCTAGAACCCAGCTTCCCTTTGTGCTTCCCTTGGCTGTTGTAGTTTCACTTAGGGATCCCTTTTACTGGCATCCTTGTACATGACGGGTTGTACTAAGGGAAGAACCATTGTCTGTATAGGGTGGCAGAGGCAGGGTTAAAAGACGAATGTCCCTATACTTGAAGGTTTGTAGACCAGTTTGTGAGGAGTCGCTAGGACTCGTAGCCTTGTAAATCCTTCTGACCACCTCCTCCTCTGCAGGATGGGAGCTTGAAGTTGGTGATTTCTTTAACTTACTTATACTTAAAGATTTTATTTATTTGAGAGAGAGCAGGAACAGGGGGAGGGGCAGAGGAAGAGGAACAAGCAGACTCCCTGTGGAGTTGGAGCCTGATGCTGTCTGGATCCCAGCACCCCGAGATCGTGACCCAAGCTGAAGTCAGACACTTAACTGACTGAGCCACCCAGGTGCCCCTGAAGTCCGTAATTTAAAAGAGCACTTCTATGCAGTCACTGAAAGGAAATTTTTTTTGCATGATTGAAATTCACAAACCTCCTTTTATATAGTAGTAACATAAAAGGCACATTTCTTTTGTGGTCCTCATAGTGTCTAATCTTTTTAATATAAACTTCAAAATTTTGTGCTTGTTGAGGTGCTTTTTATCACATTGAAATGGGGAATGTTATCAAACTCATATAATATGCTCTAATTCATGATTCTCAGAATCACCTGTGGGCATTGAAAGTAAACCAGAACGTCTTGCGTGCAGTCAGTTCTTTCCTTGATCTAGGTGTGTTCATTTTCTGAAAAGTCACCAAACCGGGCCTTTATGTGTGTGCTTTTCTCTGTGCCCATCCTGTGTGATAAAAACTGCACACACACGTCTCTGCACATGGACACACGTAAACTTACATGCGTGTGTTCGCATGGTGTGGACGAAGAAGGGAGGCGCCCAAGAGTCAGGGTTTCAAAGAAGCTCACCAGCTGGTTTTCCCCGTTTAGGATTGGGAACTTCTGGACTGGGGCACAGCCCCCCTGGGATTCCAGGGCTGGGTTTCTCTGGATAAGCTAATTCTGTGGTAGGGAAGTGCACCCCACCCCATCTCTAACTGAGTCTCACACGTTTATGGAGGAACTGATTTTAGTTAAGACTTAACATTTGTATATCTTGACTGCTTTACTACTTTGTGTAAAGAATTTGAGCAGGATATATGACCTCATTCTTATCAAATAGGTGAGGAAATGGATTTAGCTCCCAAGTTCCTGATAGAAGCCAAGGATGCAGGGCTCTTTATACTGCTGCCTGCTAGGGTCTACGTCAGGGGTGTTGCCTTCCATTCAGGGAGATACAGACCTGTTTGGAGTGTTTCCTTCAGCTTGTGCTGTAAACGAAAAACATGCATGAGAGCAAATGAAATTATTTTGAGGATACAGTTGCCTGCTCAGGGACTTAGTTGTCCAGTAGGTTGACTCTCAGTTCGAGAGATGCAAGGGGATAGTGTGTCACTATGCTCATCCGTTCTTTGCCATAGGCTTTGCGCATTTTTAAGAGAAAGGTGGTTTTAATTACAACTAAATGCCATTCTAGTGATGATCAGTTTGTAAAATACGGGATATCCTACCTGTGCCTTTCTGAGCAGCTCACAGGCGTATGAGGACTGGAGTGAAGGTGGATTGTTTATCCATTTTTAGAGAGAGCATGCACCTGAGTTGGGGTATGGGCATGGGGAGGGAGTTTTTTTTTTTTTTTTTAAGATTTTATTTATTTGAGAGAGATGGAGATAGCAACAGAGAGCATGAGTGGAGGAGGAAGAGAGGCAAGCTCCCCACAGAGCAGGGAGCCCGATGCGGGGCTGCATCCCAGGATTCTGGGACCATGACCTGAGCTGAAGACAGATGCTTAATGACTGAGCCACCCAGGCGCCCTGAAAATTCTTTTTAAGATTGATTTTATTAGTGCATGCACATGCATATATGGGGGGGGGGCGGTAAGAGAAGGAGCGGAGGGTTAGGGAGAATCTCTAGCAGATTCTCTGCTGAGTGTGGAGCCTGATGCAAGTCTCAATCTCATGATCCTGAGATCATGACCTGAACCCAGATCAGGAGTTGGACCCTCAACCACCTGAGCCCTACCAAGTTTTGTTTTTTTGTTTATGTTTTTTGTTTTTAATAGACAGTGCTGTGGTTGTTTTTGTTTTTGTTTTAAGATTTATTTATTTATTTGACACAGAGAGAGAGATCACAAGTAGGCAGAGAGGCAGGCAGAGAGAGAAGGGGAAGCAAGCTCCCCGCCGAGCAGAGAGCCCGATGCGGGGCTCCATCCCAGAACCCTGGGATCATGACCTGAGCCAAAGGCAGAAGCTTTAACCCACTGAGCCACCCAGGTGCCCCCCTACCAAGTTTTTTAGTTACTTGTGAAATGTTAGCCCTGGAACCACTTTTAAGATCATAATAGTCCATTCAGGCTTCTGCTGATGAGGAAAGGAGGCACAGGAGCCGGGCTAGAACGTAGAGTCGTACCAGTGCATACTGAAAGGAGGGGGAATACAAAAGTGCAGATTAGGTGAGAGTGGATGCCAGAAGCTGAATTTAAGTACATGTGGCGTGGGAAGGTGTTCGTATTTCTTATTTCCACATGATCAGACTGTCTATGAGACTGTGTTGGATTTTGTAGTATTTACTGGAGTGCCCAGGGGCGCTTTTTCTGTAAACTGGGATTTTAACAAAACTATATTGAGACACAGGATTTTCATAAAGTGCATTTTATTACTGACTAGAATGGACTGGTTCATTGTATTGTATTCTTGCAGAGTCTCTGTGGCTTATCTTGTTTCTTATGCCCCCACACCCCCCAAGATGCTCAGAGGGATCATTGAAATGTCACCTGTAGTAATATCTGTGCCCACCAGGTGGCAGAATTGCTTTACTTAAATGATTTAAGCTCAATTCCATTCTCAGTGAGTTACAATGATAACTCATTTCTTATTTTAATAATAAAAAAAAAAGCCACGATATTTATCAGATTCCTGAAGAAAATTTTGGTATGCTCAGTTTGAGTTACGAGAGAGAAATTGGTACCACGTTTCCTTTGTAGTACTAATGGTCCTGCAATTGTTAGGATAATTTTTTTTTAACTGTATTGAGGTTATAGCTTTGTCCTCAACCTACCTTATGGTGTCAGCCTCTTGCTCTGAATAGAATATGCAAGATCACAAGGTGTCCTGAGTCCCTGCAGTGTCTAGAGGAGGGAGGAGTGGGTGAGCTCAGGTTACCGTGGCAACTTTCAGCTCCATTTTTCCCTTTTTCGCAGTTGAGTTTGAGACTCTGACTAGTGATACTTAGGACATTTAGTCCATCGGATGGGAACAAGAATATAGAAGCAAATGATGCCTTTGGCAAGGCATCCATTCGCCTGTTACCCTTGCTTTCCATCCCTTCCTTCATCAACCCCAGTTTTATTTTCTTTATTCAAGCGACATAGGCGATGTTGGCCTGCCTTCCTTGCTTAGTTCTCTGTGCTGTGCGGGCGGTTCTTATCTGAGCCATTCTCCCTCTGTGTGTCCTTTGCTCAGAGATAGGAGAGCAGTCAGCGGTTTAATATCACAGTCCTGGGGTGAGCTACTCTGCGCATCTGTAAGCCCTGTTGCTGCTGTTTACCGGCTGTGTCACTCAGCTAGATTTCTTCTCTGGGCCTCAGTTCGTTTATGAATGGGAGTGATAAAAGAATTATTGGAGAGGATTAAAAAGATAATCCTTGCAAAGAGCTAGGAATGGTGGCTGGCACATAGTAAATTCTCAAATATTAGCTATTGTTATTACTCAGTCAATATAGCTGTTGAAACTTCAGGAAGCTTATCTTAACATCATTACCGTCATTATTTACTGGTTATTTGGGATTTCCATACTGTACTGTCATATTATGTATTATTTTATGTATTTCTGTTCTCTGTTACTTGTGTGTTGCTTCAAGCTAATTGAGGAAATCAGTTTGTTTTTCCTCTGTATTTTGGCCTGCTATTAGTAGAGTGTTCTGTACATGGTAAGAGTAGTTCCATAAATGTCTAAGCTTTAGGAATTTTGTAAATTTCCTTGATGAATCCCATGCACATTCTACCTTTTTAAGTGATGTTACCCGAAACATAACTCATTTACTTGTGCTTTCCGTAACGCTAAGTTCTTGCCAAAAAAGCCTGTGGTTTGTACAGTCTGTGTACTTCTTAAAGAATTGGAGTGATATGTAACTTAATCCATCATAATTTAAGATCAGATAATTCTCCTTGGTTGTTTCCATAGGACATTCAAGTTTTAAAAAATAATTGCATTAGATAATGATGGAATTTTTACAATTTTTTGAAAAAAGATTTTATTCATATTAAAAAGCATGTGGAGTGAGTGAAGGGACAGAGGGAGAGGGAAAACAGAATCTTTTTCTTTTCTTTTCTTTCTTTCGTTCTTTTTTTTTTTTTTTTTTTTTTAAAGATTTTCTTTAGGGGTGCCTGGGTGGCTCAGTCCTTAGGTGTCTGCCTTTGGTGGCTCAGGTGATGATCCCAGTGTCCTGGGATCAAGTCCCACATCCATTTCCCTGCTCAGTGGGGAGCCTCTTTCTCCCTCTCCTGCTCCCCCAGCTAGTGCTCTTTCTCTGTCAAATAAAGAAATAAAATCTTTTTAAAAAAATAAGTAAAGACTTTATTTCTTTGACAGGTAGAGAGCATAAGTAGGCAGAGCAGCAGGCAGTGGGAGGGGGAGAAGCAGGCTCCCCGAGGAGCAGGGAGCCCAACTTGGAACTCAATCCCAGGACTCTGGGACCATGACCTAAGCCTAAGGCAGCCGCTTATCTGACTGAGCCACCCCGGCGCCCTGGGTGGGCTGCCCTGAGACAGAATCTTAAGCAGACTCCCTGCTGAGCACAGAGCCCCATGCAGGGCTCTGTCTCGGGACCCTAAGATCATGACCTGAGCTGAAATCAAGAGTTGGATACTTAACTGCCTGGCCACCCAGGTGCCCTAGATTTGTTTTTAAAGGAGAGTATACTTAGTGACTGGTCTTTCTGCTTCTAACAGATGAGAATGTCAGCTCAGCTGCTTCCTGCACCCACTGACTGCCTGGTTCTGTCCCCTGTGCCCAATTTGGGAAAGGCTGGTGGATATAAATGACTGAGCCTGTGGAAATGTCCTGGCATTTCCTTAAGCCATGTGGACTTTGTGCATCGTCCTAATGGCAGCGACTTAGTGACTCTCGGCCTGCGGTGACTCCTCAGCCCCAAACTGCGACAGACTCTGGTTAACCTTTAATTTCTTAGAGAGGAAATCAAGATCCCTGTTGTCAGAGATGAGAAGGTTCTGGGAAACTCCCCCAAGGAACCCTGTGTTCTTTGTTCTAGAGCAGTTGGTCTCAAGCAGCTTGTATTTCTCTGGCTTCCTCCTGTTTCATCTTTCATCCACTGCCTGAAGTATCTGGTCATCCTTTGTTTTTATGAAGGCACGTGGGAGTGGATTTTATTGTCTTAGGTTGGAAGCTTATTTTTGCTCAAGGAAGGCATGTGGGAGGTTTTGAAAGCGCAGACGTTGGGTTTTCACCCTGCCCTGCTGGCAGCCGCTGGCCCGCGCTCCGCGGGGAGGGGCGGGGGAGTCGGGAGACGGGGGTCTTCAGGCTGTGGCGGGCAGCTTTGTCCCTCCGACTGGGAGAGGGAGCGAGGGCCGAGGACCCTCTGCATGCGGTAGGGAGGCAGGCAGAGAGCAGGCTGCGAGCGGCGTCCTTTGTGCGAGCGCCGGGCTGGGTTTCTGAGCTCACTCGCGCCGGGAACGTGGCGGGCGGACTTCTCTGCTGTAGGTGGCGGCCAGGAGAGGCCGGAGCTCTCCTGGGGAGAGGCCTTCCAGGGAAGGTCGGGAAAGTTGCGAAAGGTAACACAGTCCAGACTGTAGTGTTTTCTCTACGTGAGGCCCCACTGCCTGTGAACCCATCTTGTGTAGAGACGGAGCCAGGGTTGGATCTCCATCCTTCTTAACCACATACCTGCGCTGTACTGCCTTTTACCTTGCTAGAAATGAGCCTTTCTTCTTTGTGACACTGTACACACCACAGCACCCACCGCATTCATTTAGCAAATTGTTTAACCCCTTTTGACATTGGGGTTGGTGAAAAGAATGAAAAATTGTATTTTTGCCGGAAGGTGTCAGATGGTAATTCTTTGGCAAGTTGCAGGCCTTCCCGTGTATGAGCTTACTGGGGTGGAGATACCAAGTGACTTCTGATGCAATTCTTTCTTCCTTTGCTTTAGATTTGATTCATCAGGCTACTCTCCCAAAAAATCTAAAAAAGAGGTGTGATTTGTAAAGGTTATGAGTAAGAATGCCTTGCTATTTACAACATGGAAAATGTTCTGTCCAAACTTAGTTGCAGCACTGGGAATCCACTGTTTAGTCCGTTTTATTGTTCCTGCCACAGCTAATCTTTGTTAGAAAGCAAAGGAGATGAAAATACAGTAGCATCCAAAGAATGCTTTGGTTTTCAATGTGATTTTTTTTTTTTTAAGATTTTATTTATTTAGGGGCGCCTGGGTGGCTCAGTGGGTTAAGCCGCTGCCTTCGGCTCAGGTCATGATCTCAGGGTCCTGGGATCGAGTCCCGCATCGGGCTCCCTGCTGAGCAGAGAGCCCGCTTCCCTCTCTCTCTCTCTGCCTGCCTCTCCAACTACTTGTGATTTCTCTCTGTCAAATAAATAAAATCTTAAAAAAAAAAAAGATTTTATTTATTTATTTGACAGAGATCACAAGTAGGTAGAGAGGCAGAGAGAGAGAGAGAGGGAAGCAGGCCCCCTGCTGAGCAGAGAGCCCGATGCGGGGCTCGATCCCAGGACCGTGAGATCATGACGTGAGCCGAAGGCAGAGACTTAACCCACTGAGCCACCCAAGGACCCGTGAATTCTTTTCAAAATTGATTTCTTCTTACTAAATTGGTTGTCAATTGTGCCCCATTCGGGTGAGATGCTCATGGTGACTTGAACAGCAAGGACACTGAGCCTGAGGAGCTTCAATGGAGCCACCTCTGTCAGCTGCCTGTGTAAGGGCAGCAGGTGACTGAACCTCGTCGAGCCTGTTGTCACGTCTTGAATTTGGTCATTGCACCTGGGGAGTGAGGACAGGCCAGTGGGAAACGCAGCTCTCTGTTTGAGACAGTTCTGTGCTCTTCGGGTTTGGGGGGGTTTAATGTTGTTGTTGTTTTTGGTGGGGTTTTTTGGTTTTGTTTGCTTTTGGAGCCTGTGTTATTTTTGTAATTTATCAAAATAAAAAGTTATATAGGAATATAATGAAGTGTTGCTTTTGATTAGTAGTCTCTTCGTTCCTGGGAGAAAGATTAGGAAACGTAGAGAGGAAATAACTTTGAGGGGTGCTGACTTCTCTAGGAGATTAAGTCCATCTTCCTTGGTGCTCCCCTAGTGCTTGAAAGTCGACCCTGGTCACCCTGCAGTGGAGTTTGAAAGCAAACACCAGACACTGGTTCATGGAATTCATCTCTTTTTTAATATAAAGATAAGTGACTTGTTTTTCAGCTTTGGCTAAGACTAAAATCAAACCCCCAATTATAATACTTGTTTTTATTTCTTTTAATTATCTTTCAAAGTATCAAAATAACATTTATCATAGGAAATTTATGTAGAACCAAGTTTTTAAAAAAAGAATCACAGTCTTCTCATCCAGAGCCAAGTCCTGTTAATCCTTGAGTGTATTTTGAGCCATTCCTCCGTGGGATTCATATATGTAAGATCCATAATGGAATCCTGTATGGTTCTGTTCTGTTACTGTCTGTTCTTCCTTTTTATTGCTGTGCAGGGCAGGCCTGAAACATCCATCCGGCTCCGGTGCTCCTAGACTGTTGTTTCGGCCCCTCCGTTGGCTTACTGGTCTCTTGTCTTGTTTTTCAGTAGATGAATACATTGCCATCGCTAAAGAGAAACACGGGTACAACATGGAACAGGTATGACGCGGTTTTCTTTTGTCGTTCAAGATGGGGTGTTTTTTTTTTTTTTTTTTTAAGGGGGGTGGTTTGTAGCTAACCTGTTAAATTGTTTGTGTTCTGTGTGTTGAGTAGCAATGCGAATTTTTGGTGGTCACTAGCAAATGAAGGTTCCAGTCCCCTTTTTCTGCTGGTGATGAGCATTAGAGAACACTTTGATTGGAAAAGCATCTGTGTGTTTCCGCAGGTCGGTAGTGTTTGTGGCACCTGTAGCTCCAGGGTCGCTCCGAGGTGCCAGATGCTTGGCATAATGCTTCTCTGTCTGAGTGTGCGGTCTGTTTGCCAATCGTGAGTCTGTGTGAGGGTTTTTTCCTGACCCCATCACGCTCAGACCCACAGTGTTTCATATTAATTGTTTTGAATCACCTTCAGGTTGTAAAATTTGACCAAGGTTTTCTTAAAATTATTGGAACCTATTAATGAGAAATATATGAAATTAATTTTGCTCCAGAAGTGTGATGATAATCTTAATTTAGTCTTATTTCTAATTATTGTTTAAAAAATAAGTATATTAAGTTTAGGTTAGCACTTTGGCATTCATCTAGGTATTACAGCCTGTACATTACTAGCATTTATCCTCATGACTGAGGGTTACCACCAAGTTACTTTAGATAGAATTGGACTCTTTTTTGGGATGCCTGGGTGGCTCAGTTGTTAAACGTCTGCCTTTGATTAAGGTCATGATTCCCGGGTCCTGGGATAGATTCCCCACATCAGGCTCCCTGCTCAGTGGGGAGTCTGCTTCTCCCTCTCCCACTCCTCCTGCTTGTTTGTGTTCTCCTTCTTGCTGTCTCTCTCTTTCTCGGTCAAATAAATAAAATCTTAAAAAAGAAAAAAATCGGACACTTTCTTTTAGCCCTGGCCTTACTTTTAATTGTTCTACCCTGGTAGAATTTATTGGAAAAGCCAATTACAATGAGATAGTTCCAGAAGGTTTCAAAGCAAAAGATGTATGCTTTCTCTTTTTCCACGCCCTACTCATGAACTTCATGAAGTTGCTCAGAAGATCACCAATTTTTTTTTTAAGTATTTTATTTTTATGTAATCTCGACACTCAACTCACAACCCCCTAGATCAAGAGCTGCATGCATGCTCCACTAACTGAGCCAGCCAGGCACCCTGAACATCACCAGTTTTAAATTCTATTTAGAAAGTGTAAAAATTACTGGGCGATTGGGGCATCTGGGTGGCCCAGTCGAAAGGGCATGGGATTCTCAATCTCAGGGTTGTGAATTTGACCCCCCACATTGGGTGTAGAGATTACTTAAAAATAAAATCTTACAAATAAAATTGGTGATTGCTAAATACATACTTGTATGAATTTTTAAGAATTCTGGTCTTCAAATTTTTGATTCTCACTTTGGAGTTACAGGAAGTTTTCTCAGGAAAAAGTTGCTGAATTATCTCTCTTATTTCCAATTTGTCCCTCACCGATTTGAATATTTTCTCTCTTCTGAGCTACCAAAACAAAACAAAACAAAAAACAACAACCCAAAACTGTTTTTGAGTTTTTTCGGCAAAAGAATAAAGAATGATTACATTTTTAAAACTTTTTTAGATTTATTTGTTTTGGAGAGAGAGCGAAGTTGGGGGCTGCAGAGGGAGAGAGACTCTTAAGCAGACTCCATGCTGAGCACAGAGCCCGACAGGGAGCTTGATTTCATGGCCTTGAGATAGCAACCTGAGCCCAACCCAAGAGTCAGAGCTTGACCAGCCCAGGCACTCCCAGTTAAGTGCTTTTAGAAGTTACTTTGTCCTGTTGTCTGTGGAGGCCTCTCAAGGCTACAGATTCTGGAGCCCCACTGCTGTGGTCATCTCCCACACCAGCATGTTTGCAAGGACATAGTTTCTCAGGGTCACTGTACTATGATCTGAGAAGTGAGCGTGGTGGAACATGTCTCGCAGGATTCGGCCCGCAGCGGGCCTCGGTCGCCGTCAGTCACCTCGTGGTGCTGCCTGCTTGCCCAGCAGCATAGGCTCTTCTTCTGCTAATCCCATTTCCGTTTTAGTGTTTCACTCCTGTCTTTGGTCTAAAATTTCACTGATACTGTTTTTCTAGGCTCTTGGGATGCTCTTTTGGCATAAGCATAATATTGAAAAGTCATTGGCTGATTTGCCCAACTTTACCCCCTTCCCAGATGAATGGACTGTGGAAGATAAAGTCTTGTTTGAACAAGCCTTTAGTTTTCATGGGAAAACTTTTCATAGAATCCAACAAATGGTAAGTAAATGAGAGCACTGTATTTTCTCTTCTCCGCAGCCTCTCTTCACTGCAGCGTATCTGAAGGGAAGAGATAGCATCCACAAGCATGAATGTTCTCTTGTTCAATAAAACTCTCTTTAGACCGTTCATACTTGCTGCGGGGTGGATAAGAGGCTTTACATTACAAGAGCAAAGCGTTTTCTAGCACTTCCCAGCTGGGTAGCAGCTGTAACAGAAGGCCTCTGTCACCCCCCATCCCTGTCTCTCTTGTCGGGACTCCCCAGATGAGTCCGATAGCGTCTTTGATGGTTGTTGCAGGAGGGGGAGCATCATGGAACCCTATCAGCCGGGGGAGGTTTGCTTATCTCTTCTATTGTAGAAGGCTATTTGGTGGAGTCCTACCAGGAAAGCTTATTGGTAGTTACATGAGTGCTGAAGTGAATTTTTAAAAAATAACCCGAGTGTTAGGCTAGAAACTTTAGGTAAACATTTGGATTCATCTCAGACTGCTCCAGCAATCTTTTTCCTAGGCTGAGTGTCACTTCCAGTCACACTGCAGTAGTTTGGAATGTTTTTTTTTTTTTTTTTTTTAAGATTTTATTTATTTATTTGACAAGGAGACACAGCGAGAGAAGGAACACAAGCAGGGAGAGTGGGAGAGGGAGAAGCAGGCTTCCCACTGAGCAGGGAGCCAGTGCAGGGCTCGATCCCAGGGCCCTGGGATCATGACCTGAGCCAAAGGCAGACACTTAACGACTGAGCCACCCAGGTGCCCCAGTAGTTTGGAATGTATTGAATTTCCTTCTCAGAGAAAAGTGCCCTGACAGTACATTTCTGGGTATGTGAGACAACCCTTATTAACTGTACCTAATAAGCATACTTGATTTGGGAAGATTAGCTCTAAATCGAAACCAACTCAGTTTTTATGTTTAGCTTCCTGATAAATCTATAGCAAGTCTGGTGAAATTTTACTACTCTTGGAAGAAGACGAGGACTAAAACCAGCGTGATGGACCGCCACGCTCGGAAACAGAAGCGGGAGCGGGAAGAGAGGTCAGTGCCTGTCCGGAGGTGATGTCTCCCCACGTGGGGATCTCTTGGGTCAGTAGAATTTCTAAGAGCTGGTAGACACACAAAGAAAAGGTCCAGTGGTGGGTTCCCCTAGGGCCTTCCTGCTAGAGCCACACGTACACAGATACTCTTCCTTTGATGCTCAGGAGCTGTGTTAAGACGTGTTCTTTTCTGCGGGTGTTTTCTCCTTACTGCTGTCTTCCCGTTCAGTAAGCTTCCGTTTGGAAAAAGCAAACTTGCCCACATAGTCTTTCCTGCCCCTGAAGGTGTTTCCTTTTAATAAGAAAAGGAATCCAATATTTCCTAGGTTGAATTTCCTTTCTGACATGCAGGATTTGTGGGACGTGCTTTAATGTCTGATGTGTTAGGAGGTGACTGCGCAGTGTAGATCTCCACTTTCTTCATCACCTGTTCTGTGTGTGGGGCAGAGAGAGACAGAGATTTCATGATTTCTCCTTAAGGATATAGTTTTAAGGATAGCTTAGCGTGCTACATCTTACTCAGCGCTTGTGCGGACTTCTGAGTGGTACAGAGTAGTGGGAATAGCCCTGTGCTCACACACAGGGCCGGGTCCCAGCGCGCACTCCGTGGGCTCTGGCTTGCGTGCCCCCCGGCTGCACTGCCCCACTCGGGCCTGCCGCAGTCATCACTTCGTCGACTCTAAAATGAAGACGCTTCAAGTCCAGAAGGCAGCGCATCCGCATACTGGTTTTTGTGTTAGGTTAGTGGGACTGTAAGTGGCTTTTTAAAATTATGTCTTCCACATTTCCTGTAATGTTGTTTTTAAAAACTCATAGTACAAATAAAGTGAAGAAAGTGAGACTGTATGATCTCCGTGGCCCCATTGCAGGAGAGTGTTTTATGATTTTAAATAGAATAACATGTGGGAACAAGTTAGAAGTTTGACTTTTGGAGAATTCAGACCTGTGGGCTCAGCTTTAAAATGGGGGCAGTGGTGGGAACATCTGCAAAGCTCTCATGTCCGGCTTCAAGAGCCTGTGACACTGTTGACCTTGATCCGTCTGCTGCTTAGATACTAGTGCGCCTGTTTTTGGATCATTACTCTTGGTAATCAGAAGCGGCAAACACTACTGAATTTGTTTTTAGTGTTCCAATAACTTTTGGTTAAACGTTTTTATATCCATTATATGTTTGGTCTTGTTTACTTTTTATAAATGGAACATCTTTTTATAAATTGAATTACTACAGATAGGTATGCTCCGCTGAAATCAGAGTTAAAAAGTAAGTGGGATTTGTTGTCCTTGTGTGACATGGAAAGAGCATCGGTTGACACCTGCTCACCCCCTTCCCTGGTCATCAGCACCAAGGGTAGGGAGACCGGCTATGCTCCTGTGCTCCGACCTGCTGTGCAGACGCGGACCAACTAGGGCACGCCACGAGGCAGTGGCACTGGAGAAACTGTTGGCAGTAATGGCAGGGTCTGGGAAAGAATTTTCCTCAGCCCCGGGCTCTTTCTCCTTTCAGACACTCTCTCCTCAGGCAGGGTGGGTCAGGGGAAGGGTAGCAGAGCCACCCAAGATGGATTCTTGGGACAGTGGGGACACTGACATTGGAGCAGCTGCCGGTTTGGCTGCCATTACTGCTGAGCTGGTGGAAACTGCGGGCAAACTGAGGCTGGCGGCGTGACTTGTGTCAGCCTTATTTTCTTACTTTTTTAAAATAAAGGTCCTAACTACTACAGAGGGCTTTTTAAAAACGAATACACGGAAGGCTATAAAGAAGAGCGTTGAAAGTACCATGTCAAAATGAATGTGCTTTTTAAAATTAACCTAATCTGAAGTACCAGCCTCTGCAGGCCGCCAAGAAGCCTCTCCCTCCCTCACACTGTGTTGAGTTGTGAGCGTCTGTCTGCTCCTGGGGCTTGAAGTGGAGTTTTACTTGTCGGGGAGTTTGTTCCCAGCGCAGTAGGACTCCATTCTTGAGTAACCTCCCATTTACGGCCCATGATCATGTCCCAGACCACCACAAGCTAATTACGGGGCAATTACATAAATGTCTCAAATTTGACATTTTCAGTGGAGAGTTGATAAGAAGCATTTTGCAAATATAAAGCAATAGTGTTCTAGACCTGATTCGGAAGTTAGAGACCTATTTTAATAGTTGCTGTTTTTTTTTTTTTTTTAAATTATGTAGACCAAGGGAACTATGAAGGTGGATATTATTTTATTTGAATCAAAAAAATTCTTTTTAATCTCAGCAATCTGAAAACACACTAATTTTGTATTAAATCTGTCATTAAATCAATTTATTGCTTATATTTGTATATTAAATAGAATTAGCACCAAATAATCTTTCAGTGACTTGTTCTTGTCTTCCAGTGAGGATGAGCCGGAAGACACAAACGGAAGTGACCCGACTGACATTGAGACTGATCAAAACAAGGAAAGCAAAAAGGAGGTATTTTTTTTTCCTTAGTATTGTTTAGGCAAATAAATTTTATTACTCATTCCATAAGTAAAACAGTCCTCTTAACCTATTTAATATATTAAATGCTATGTACAAGGCATCATGGTAAGACTTTTCAAACAATACTAACTTTGCTTTATACACCTTAGAATTTTGTTTGCCAAGAAACAGTAATAAAAAGGAAGCCCTTAAGGAAGTGAGAGCGTTATTGAGTAAGGATTTTGCCCCCACTGGGCACCCGTCCGCACGGCCTTCTTCCCTCCATCAGCTGCGGTGGGGTGATATCGGTGAGGAGCCTGTGAGGGCTTGGTTCTTCCTCTCCGCCCTTGGGGCCTCCTTCCTCGTTGATGATCAGCCCCAGGGGCCTGCACGGTAGTTCTGGAGAGGACTGCAGGGGGCTAGCGGGGACTCGGTGCACGTTTGGCCGTTACTCAGAATCAGCAGTGGTGAGGTTGGCGGTAAGCCTCACACATGGTGAATTTTTAATCTTTCACATCTTAAAATCGTTATGTCAGAGGATTCAAGAGACCCATGAATTCCTACAATTGTAAATGCCTTTTGTTTTGTATATTTATAACATAACATTTCTTTATTGTAAACTGTCCACTGAGAACAGTGGAGTATCTAGATGATCTTAGTAACCTTTTGAAATGGGTTGTGGTCTAAGGTTATTTTGCGCATTCATAACAGTGGAATAAAGCGTATGTGGGATGCCTGGGGGACCTCCGTCAAATCCAAGGCTCCATGCACAGATCGGGAACCCCAAACAACACAGCATTATCTGTGGCAGGCCCCTGGGGGGCTCGTGATACAGTCCCTGGAGGAAAGGGCCTCATTGTCCATTGGTACCCATCAGCCCTTTGGTTCAGGCTGGAGTGTTGCATCTCAGTGTGGGACGTAACTTTCATATTCATACAAGTGTTCTTCTGACGACAGAGTCTGAATCTGTAGTTTCAGTAAAACCTCATAGAGTTCTCTGTCAGAAGATTCTAAAGTGTGAGAACAGCTGTTTTAGTCTATACTAGGGAAAAGAAAAAGGTCTGGACATACCTGAAATTAAAAATCACACCAGTAATAATGTGTTTTCCCTAGGCAAAGTAGGAGATCCAGCTAAACAAAAAAGGGAAAATGAAGATGATTCACACCCTTAATGATTATTGACCACCGTTAGGTTCGGGTGTCTTCTTCCAGATGACTTCCTGTGAACTGAATATGTCTACTTCTGTAATTCTGAATCTGTACTCAATTTTTTAAAAATACAAAATGGGATTTTAATATATAATTTTTAATAACCTCGTACATTTACTTTCTTGAACATGTTTTCGTATCAAATATATTTGTATACATAGTTGTTTGCTAGTTTATCATACACACATAATTCAGCCAAGTAATCTTAAGGGTTTTTATCAAGTCCCCCCGCCCCCCGCTTTTTGCTATTATAAACAATGCTGAAGTGATCTTACGATTAAATATTAGTACACTGAATTTTTTTCCATTGGAACAAATTTCTGGAAGTTGAATTGTTGGGCTGGTGTCTTCTAGTTACATTTTTAAGGCTTCTTTTGGTGTGCTGCTACATACTGCCAAACTGAAAATGGGCTAATTCTTTATTGTCAGCACTCAAGCCAGGGATTTACATGAATGCCTAAATAATAAGACCATTTTAACAGTTGGCTAAATTAGATCGTTCAGGAAGTCAGATTGTATCTGCAGTTTTTAGTTTTTAGGAAGCTTTGTTTTGATGCATTGTTCTGTATTAGGCTCTTCAGTGGGACATTTTTAAATGAAAGAGGAAGGTCTTGATTTTACATTAATTTCTGTAATTCTTATTTATATAGCATAATTTCTGATTAAAAGAGAAAATGACTTATTTCTTACATTCTGTATGCACTAAAATGTTGTCAAAACAGGTACACGGTCCATCAGTGATCTTTATTGAACAGCATAGCTATTCCAGACATGGGCTATTGCCTACTGTAGGTTATAGTAGGTTATTGCCTACTAATGTTTTTATGTAGTGCTTATGACCACTTGTTCAAGACCTCACTGGCACCAGCATAATTTACAGAGTCTGCTTGTCTCAGTGTTTCAGATATGAAGCAAAAAAACCTTGTGTATTCTCCACTTCATCAACAAATGTTAATATGCTAACAAGATAAAATTATGAACAATTACAGAAATTTCTTCTTAAAATTATTATCAGGAAGGCAGTATCCTTTCTTTGCCAAGATTTTATTACATTTCATTTCCAAAGATTTCAGTTTTAGAGAAAGCACTTAAAAAAATCAGCAGCAGTTGTACATTGTGAAACGACAGCATATATTTTTGAGGCAAATTACACAGTTGCCCTGAAAGTTAAGTGTCATCTAAATAAAGGTACATAAAAGGTCATATAGTTTTGTATAGAAATTTATATTTTAATAAACTTCTGTATAGATTTAAAGAATTTAAATGGGTTTTTATATATGTGCTAAACCTTTTTTTTCTCTTTTTTTTCTGTGTTCCCAAATCTATCTCTTGCTAAGAACTGTTAGGATAAAATAGCTCCCCCTTCATATATACACAGCACGCAGATGAGAATGCAGATCTGTTCTCTTCCTGTGCTACTACAGGGAACTGAGCGTGCTAATTGCCGGAGGCTTAGAGTGATAGAGGAAGGTTGTGTATACAGGAGGCAGGGGCTTCTGCTTGATGTGTTAGCCAGTGTTTCTGTTAACTGCCTGTTAGGGTTTCTAGGTGGTACTTGGGCTATGGCATGGCATTTGTCTCTGATTGTTTAGAGCCATGTTAAGAAAATATGCTTATTACTGTCCCTTTGCCATTTTAATGTTTCAGAGTCTCATTTATCAAATATGTGTATCATGCAGGTGCCCCCTACGGAGACAGTTCCTCAGATCAAGAAAGAAAAACATAGTACACAAGCTAAAAATAGAGCAAAAAGGAAACCTCCCAAAGGAATGTTTCTGTCTCAAGAAGACGTGGAGGCTGTTTCTGCCAACGCCACGGCCGCCACCACGGTGCTCAGGCAGCTAGACATGGAATTGGTCTCAATCAAGCGGCAGGTACCGCGGGGCTGGTGCTGGCACGAGGGCTAACGGTGCTCCAGAGGCCTTTGTGTGTTTCATGCACGTAGCTGTGCTCTTCACACATCTCTAAAGGGCATTTTGTTTCTTGGGAATTGGACAGAAGATCTTAGGTACTGATCTGTTGATGTTTCTTAAATTAACTTTGAAATTGAAGATTTTTATGTGTGTGTGTGTGTGTGTGTGTGTGTGTGTGAGAGAGAGAGATTTTCACAGTGTGAGCACAGCCACCCTCTTGATGGAGAGAAGAGCGCTGCCTCCTGAGCCCCGTTCATTTCCCCTGTAATCCCTGCCCTTCGGGGACTCGGCGTGTCCTCCAGCACCTCACTAATGCCCTCACTGGCTACCCACCTTCTTTCAGTAGCTGACTGCTGGTCGGACTTTTTAAACCACACATTATCTTTATCCGTTTTGGGATTTTATATAAACAGAATCATATGTGTGGTTTCTTTTATTTCCTGTGTTCATTCGGCACGTGAGGTCCATCCAGGTGGCCCAGAGCCATAGACGTTCTCTCTCATTACTGTGTAAATACCCCATGACTTACCCTTTGTACTACTGGCCGATACTTTAGGCCATTAACAGATTGTACTGATGTGGTTTTATATGACTCTTGGTGTGTATTGTATGCATCTTTGTTGGATACATACCTAAGTAGAATTGCTGAGTTATAGAGTATGAATATGACCAACATTTTATTTTACTTCATTTTCCCCCTCCCCTCCCGCCCCCCTCTCTCCTTCCCTTCTTTCGAAGGCAGGGGGTTGTGCAGAGGGAGCAGGAAAGAGAATCTCAAGCAGGCTCCCAGTGCAGAGCCTGACACAGGGCTCGATCTCACCGCTCTGAGATCATGACCTGAGCTGAAACCAAGAGTCAGCCCCTGTCCAGCATTTTCAAAAACAGTGCCGAACAGTTTTCCTGGGTGCTCATGTCCGTGTCTGTGAGTTTGCTTCCACTGCACTAGGGCTTACTAAATGCAGCACTATTGACATTTGGGGCTGGATAATAACTTGTCCTGAGGAGCTGTCCTGTGCCTTGTAGGATGTTCGGCAGCATCTCTGGCCTTTACCCACTAGATGCCAGCAGCACCTTGCCCCCATCAGTTGTGCCAACAGAAAATGTCCTCAGGCCTTGCCTAATTACCCCTCTCCCCCGGCCCTGGGTGTGGGGGCAGAATGACTTCCTCCTTCCCATTCTGAAGCTTGCTTGCCTTTTCACTGTTAATGGTTTATCTTTTGATGAAATTTTTAATTATAATGTAGTCCAATTTCTCATTCTTACCTTTTATGGTTAGTGCTCTTACGTTTTGTTCAGAATCTTTTCTAAGGTCATCAAGATACTCCCCCATGCTATCTTCAGAGTGTTGTTCTGCCCTTCACATTGTGGTCTTCAGTCTGTCCGGAGATACTGTTCTGTGTGTGCTGTTACATGGAGGGTTGACAGACGTGAGGGAACAGTGATTGAAAACTATCCTTGTCTTACCTCAGTGCATTAAGACCTTTGTTTTAGATCCCATGTCCATATATGCATGATCTGCTTTAGGGTTTTCTGTTACTAACTATGGTCTGTGTGTCCATTCTTCACCGATCCTGTCTTGCCTTAATAATACCTCCATTACAAAGCTGAACATCGAGTCTAGATCATAAGTTCTCCAAGATTGTCTATCCTGGCCCTTTGTGTTTCCATATAAAATTTAGATTCACCTTATCAGTTTCCAGAAGAGCAATTCTTCTAAAATTTTTATTGGGATTGTATCGAAGGTATAGATCAAAATAGAGACTTAGTATTAAACTGGAGAACTAGCCTGGACTCACGAACATAACCTGCTCCCACCAGCGCAGATCTGGAAGTTCTTGGTGTTGGGCCATTTCTGTGTCCAGGGCTTTGTCAGAGTTACCCTAGATGTTCGCTATGTTATGATACTCCTGTAAAGGATACAGTTTTTAAGACTAATACTTTCCTAATTATTTGTGTCTCATGAGGAACGGCTCATCATTTGAATCTGATTTTCCACGGTCCATTTAAACAGATTGAACTGAGTAGCCTCATGCTGTCCTTTCACTAGTGCTCTGCCCCTCCCCCATCCTTCTCTTTGGAATTCAGGCAAATTGTGGTGGACTGATGGTTTACTTTTATTTTTTGCTGCTTTTGACTCGTTGATCTTCATAGTTCCGTGGAAGGTTAAATAGGAGGCCCGCCATCATGTCACAGGGGCGAGGAGGGGTCTGTGGGCCGGGTCTGTCCTCTCGTGTCCGTCCTCTCGTGTCCGTCCTCTCGTGTCCGTCCTCTCGTGTCTGTCCTCTCGTGTCTGTCCTCTCGTGTCCGATGGCAGCACAGAGCAGGACCCAGTGTTCCCTGTGCAGTCAGAGGATTGGCTTCCAGCCGTGGCTGCTGGCACAGCTGCACCCTGATCTTAGGAGAATCACTTAATCTTTCTGGGCCTCTTTTCAAATGAGGAGATTAATCCTTCCTGCCTGATCTTCCAGGCTATCTGAGGGCTGCTGCAGGAGAGAGCGTTTTAAGCTCTGTCGGCTGTGGAAGCTCTCCGACAGGGCTGTGAGCGCCCACATGCATTTTCCTCTTCCTATGCACAGGGGCTCGTCTCCCCTCTGCCGAGTGCGTCCCTAACGCTGTTGGGCGGTCATACACGGAGGAAGGAAAGTGAGACCCCCCTCTTCCGTGGAGGCGCGACTGACACTGCAGTCAGCTGTAACGGCCTTCGGTTCACGGCCAGGGTCAGGAGCGGGAGTTTTTGAAGAAGGAAGCTGCTTTGGGTTCACTCAGAATAGAGGGGGTCACGTGTGCGGAGAGGAGACGGCTTGTCCAGCCCCGACAGCCTGTCGGGGCTGCTGCCAGACGCGCGTGCCCACCCTCGGGGCGGCCGGCCCACGCTGGACGTTCTCCGGATGCCTCCGGGGTGGGGGGGTGGGCATCAGCGAAGAGCTCGCGTGGACGTGGCGGAAAAACTAACCAAGAGCAGCTCCAACAGTTCAGAATTTGTGTTTATCAAATAGCAAGAAGTCCCAGCACCAGTGGTTCCTGGCGTCAGCCCGCCTGTTGACTAGTATTGTCGAGGACCCAGATTCTTCTACATTTTCTCCTCTGCCGCTCTCAGTGTGCTGGCTTCTCGCCCTGCTGTCCTGTCACACTGGGAGCTCCAGAAGCCCATTTCGTAGGCCTCCTGTCTGCGTTCAGGCAGAGAGGAGGGGTCGGGGGCGGAGCCAACCCGGCTGTCCTTTGAGCAGGAAGAGCTTTTGCCTTCCCAGGAACTCCTGTCCTTTCTGCATGCCAGAGCTTTGCAGAAGGGCTCCTCCTAGCTCCGGGGAAGACCACCAGCTTCTGCGGAAGATGCCTGTGAGAAGGGGGCTGGGAAACACGCGTCTGTTAGATGAGCCAGCGGCCAGTGCCTGCCACATTAGGTCTTCCCGAGTGGAGAGTGAGGCAGTGACACAATTAAGTAGACCAGTCGCATTCAGCAGGGCGGTCTAGGTAAGGCGCCAGGCCAAGTCCACTGCTTTTTTGTCTCTTCTTTAAATGCTGCTGACTTTCATGTCCCATTTCTTACGCAGCTTGTTGCCACTCTGGCTTTCTTTCCTGTTGGTATGATAGCGGCAGCTAAACCCTATTCTTAGTCTGGTAGTAAACACTGAGTGTTTCTAACAAGGAAAACACATTAGAAAGAGAGATGAAGGTTAATGAGAATTTAGAGCTAACTTTTCGTTCAGAATTTGTGGATGTTTTGCCCTGTAGTCACTTACGTAATCTCTGTGCTGCTTTATTGATTTTGAAGAGAAAATGCACGTGGTAAATAGGTTGGTCTCCTTAGGAAAGGTACGTTACTTAACCACAACACAGTATATCCCAAGGTTTATACCTATGTGAACAACACGCTGGAGTGAATAGAAGAATGTATTTACCCGGACTGCTCGGCGGCATGGAGTATTCTAGATTGCTGACTTTTGAAAGTTCACTAATTCTAGGTCTGGCGTTTAGCCCAAGGAGAGTTCAGTGAACATAATCTTGAATGTCTTGCAACACTTTTGGGGTAGATGGTGCCTGAGAGCTCTGACCCGGAGTCTGAGATCCTGCTGTCTGAGCAGGTAGCCAGTAGACACACGTGGTCATTTAAATTCAGGTTTGGGTTAAAGCAGAAGACTTGAAAAATTCGATTCCTTAGTTGCATAAGCTGCATTTCAGGCGCTTAGCGGTGGCATGGGGCTGAGGGCTCCCGTGAGCTTTCTCTGAGGTGATGCCGCCCTGAGAGCTCCGTGTGTCTGTCCCAGCAGCCCGCTGGGGGTCAGTTTCTGGTCCTAGTTTATTTTATTTGACTTATACCTTTTTAAAAGTGAACTAAAGCAAATTGCAGTAAACCAGGGTCCTCAGTTTTGGTTTTAGTGTTTATATTTCCTGTATTTTCCTTTTCAGTTGTTTCTATGTTCTGATTTGACATTAATACAAAAAGGTTTGGCGTGGGCTGTTTCTGGTAGGCTTGGAGGCCCTTGTGAGCAGCAGACAGGCTCACTTTCTAGTCCCTGACTGTGCTGATATTACTTGCTGGGTCACTAGCCCCCTGTATATCTCCACTCCCCCCCCCTTTTTAATTAATTAATTTATTTATTTGACAGAGATCACAAGTAGGCAGAGAGGTAGGCAGAGAGAGAGGAGGGGAAGCAGGCTCCCCACTGAGCAGAGAGCCTGATGCGGGGCTCCATCCCAGGACCCTGAGATCATGATCTGAAGGCAGAGGCTTAACCCTCTGAGCCACCCAGATGCCCCTCCACTCCCTTTTAAACCTTTTAGAAGAAGTAAAATATAGGAAAGGAAGTGCTAAACTAGAATTCTGTAAAGCATAAGTACTTGAAAATGAAATTTTCGTCTAAGTATAAAAAGCTCTGTAGAGAAGAGAATTATTAAAGTGTCCCTGAGACCATATCCTGCACAACCGTCTCCTCTAGACTCCCATCCTCTGGACTACCTCTCAAAGTCCTGCTTTTGTCTTAAGGTTTCTGCTTTTGAGGACACTGTCTGCTCGTGTCTCTGAGGTTTTATTTGGGAAAATGAATTTGTTTTTCTCCTTGCTTGCTTTTTTTTGCCACTGGGATCATTCAGAAAGGAAAAACTCTAGGGTCAGAGTCCTCCTGGTGCTCAGCCCAGAAATGCCTCTGCACATAGGGCTGAGCGGGAAGGGCCCATTCCCAGGACCCGGCTCATTCAGGAGTCCCATGTGGAAGTCAGGATTGATTCCGTGGTTGTGTCTTTCCTTTGATGAGGGAGGGGCCGTGAAAGATAGGTGCATCGCATCCAAACAATAATGTGGAAAAGATGGTTTGTGAGAAAGTGAGCACTGCCGTTGATCACAAGTAGGCTTGTGGGAAACTGACAGATTGCTTTCTTTTTTCTTCTCATTGAAGAAGGCTACAGCGTGGGCTTTTGCCTTGTGTGGTGTGGTGTGTGTGCCTGGACAGACAGTGCTCAGGGCTCTGCGAGGCTGCCCTTGCAGTCCTGCTCTTCTCTTGGGCCTTGACTCTGCGGGCTCTGCTACTTGAGCTCAGTTCTGTGTGGCAAGAAGCCCAGGCATTGCCTGACTTTTGTATCAGACGCCAGAAACGCTACTCAGGGGATGAACTGTTGGGAAATGATGGGTTAACACTGTGCACGCAGGAGCCCCCCTTTTCCCTTGTCTGCTGCTCTGAGCAAGTCAAAGCATCTAGTTAAATGCTCTGAAGGGACACTGTAGGGACCCTTGGCTACCATACAAATTAAGTACTTCTTTGATCTTGGTTTTTTTTCTTTTACCTTTTTTAGTTCCGTTTTCATTTCATATCTTGATAAAAGTTTTTCATTTTTAAAATTAAAATATTTTCGGGGCGCCTGGGTGGCTCAGTGGGTTAAAGCCTCTGCCTTCGGCTCAGGTCATGATCCCGGAGTCCTGGGATAGAGCCCCACATCGGGCTCTCCGCTTGGCAGAGAGCTTGCTTCCTCCTCTCTCTCTGCCTGCCTCTCTGCCTACTTGTGATCTCTGTCTGTCAAATAAATAAATAAACAAAATCTTTAAAAAATAATAATAAAATTAAAATATTTTCTTCTTTCTCTTAGATTCAGAATATTAAACAGACAAACAGCGCTCTCAAAGAAAAACTTGACGGTGGAATAGAACCGTATCGGCTTCCAGAGGTAGGGTTCTGTTGACATCCTCTTAGAATTCATAACCAAGTGTTCTGGGCTGAAGGATTGAATGCCTATGTAATACATCTCCAGTATACCTCCCATAGAAAGGTACAGACACAATTTTGAGAACTTAGTTGATGTTGAAATTCTCATAGGAGAAAAAATAAGATTCATTAGTTCTCGTAAGGACGGACGCACCTATAAATGCATTTTGCTCACATGACTCCTTTGAATGTGCAGGCCGTGCAGAAGTGCAATGCTCGGTGGACCACGGAAGAGCAGCTCCTCGCGGTACAAGGTAGGGGGAGTCCTTCTTGTGGGCTTGGGGCTGTGGCCGCCTTTAGGAAAAGTCATTCCTCACCCCACTCCCATCCACCACTTGTGGAGTAGGATGTTGGGTTCTGAACGGTCAGAAAGTACAAAACCCCAAAGCAGCAGATTGTCAGAATTCTACCATTGGAGGTGTTCTAGTCCTGGGGAGCCTGAAAAGAAGAATGCAGAGTGCCCATAGCCACAGGACGGGGGCTGGCTGACTTCAGGTATCTTGGGAGAGGTGGGAGAAGGTGCCAGTTTCTGGATGACAGGGTCCTGCTGGACTTCTTGGATCAGTCATCTACGGAATGGATCATTGCTGCTTTTTCCTCACCGGTGTAATACATTAAGATAGTGCCTGCCGGTGGGATCTTGGGGGGCGACAAACCACAAGAGACTCTTAATCTCAGGAAACAAACTGAGGGTTGCTGGGGTGGGAGGGGTGGCGGGGTGATAGATGCTGGGGAGGGCATGTGCTATGGTGAGCACTGTGGAATGTGTAGGACTGATGATTCACAGACCTGTACCCCCGGAGCAAATAATACATTATATGTTAATAATAATAAAAAAAGATAGTGTCTACTATTAGAAGCCCCTGTGTTTTCTTATCTAGATAAAGGAAGGGGTAAGTCTCAGTTGTGTGGGTTTTTCAGTTGTTTTTCCCCTATATTGAAAAGCAATGCTCTCTTACATCCTTAGCCATCAGGAAGTACGGCCGGGATTTTCAGGCAATCTCAGATGTGATTGGGAACAAATCAGTGGTACAAGTGAAAAACTTTTTTGTAAATTATCGACGCCGCTTCAACATAGATGAAGTTTTACAAGAATGGGAGGCAGAGCATGGTAAAGAAGAGACCAACGGGCCCAGTAGCCAGAAACCTATCAAGTCCCCGGATCATTCTATCAAGATGCCTGAAGAGGAAGACGAGGTAAATCTGAAACAGTAGAATCGCTGCCAGCTTCATGCTCGAGATGCGGTTTCTTCTTTGATGGCCTTTCTCACCTCTGGAAATATTTTTAGCTCTCAGCTCTGTCAGTGACTTGACTTTTACCTATAAATACCATAGTAGTTGGTGCCAGTCAGTTTTTGGTCACTAGGTGTATTATTCACATTTTAATCCTGTACAAATTCTTCCTTCCATCCTGGCTCCTCCAGCCACAGAACATTCCACATTACCGACATCTCTTAGATCGCATAAGAACTCAGTCATAAAGCAGTAAATTGGAAGTGGCTTGAGCAGTGTTAGTCAAGCTCAGTCCTGTGAAATGGGTTGTCCTCCCAGTGGAAGGTTCATGAACTTGCTGGTGACTTGGCACGGCTGGTGACTTGGCCCCGCTAGCCAGCCAGGAGCTCTGAGGTCTGTCCGTTGTCCCAGACAACCCAGCCTTAGTTGGATGTTTGGAGCCAGTGGGTTTACATGCTGACGGGGACAATTCCAGGTTGTGTGGTTGGCTGGACCTTCCGGGCCGGTGGCTGACATTCTGGCAGTCTTCCTGGATAGCTGCATGGATGTCATCTGCCGACTCCGCCCAGCTTGGGCCGCCGGATTACTGAGGCTGCGCAGCCCCCTCTGCTGTCACCCCGCATCCTGGTAAGTGGGTGCTGGTCATTTCTCCAGCGTATCTGGCGAGCCCTGCTGCATGTATTTACCCCCGCTCCCACAGAGGAGCAAACTGGGGCTGGGCAGAGGGGAGAGTTTGCTGCCAGCCACTTGACCCTTCAGTTTGTTTACTGACACAGATGAGGGGTTAATTGAGCTTTACAGGAAAAGTCACTTTCTCATCAAAGCCTCTCTCAGACCATGCAGGAATTATTTGAAATGATACATTCTGTATTGTGTGTGCTCCCCCTTTACTCTAAGAGGCTGGTTATAAAAGCAGCCAGAGTCCCCCCTACCCCGACCTAAACACACAGAGTGCCTCACCAGGGACATCCCCCAGCCAGCACACCGTAGATGGTGCTCCCCGTGCCTCTGCACTGACGCGAGCGGCCACAGGCACGTAGGTCTGTCCAAAGGGCATCAAAACATCCGCACTCTGTTAGACTCTTTAAAGCTTCCTACCAGAAAACCTTTGTAGTAAGTGTACAGAATTATTGTTGATAATAGTGTGACAGGGTCTCAGCCCGAGACCCTGGGACGGAGCAGCATGTGAGCAGGGAGAAGGGGTTTGCAGCTTTTAGCAGTAATTATTGTCCCAGTGCTGGTTGCCACTTTAGCAGCAAATTAACTTCCTCACGTCCTGGACTCAAGAAGCACTGAAAGATGAGAATTACCAGGGAAGGATCATTAGAATTTGCGAGAATGACAGCCTCCATGTGTTTTTCAGCTTTAGTCCCAGGAAGCAGAAATAATAGGAAGCTTTGGCTCTCTTCCTTCTTAAAATTTAATCAGAGTGGGTGTTGGCAGGGTTAGCCTAAAAAATGTGATCGTAAATTTGGGACCAAGGGCTGTCACCAATGGGGCAGGCTGTGAGTTCTTTCCCGTGTACTTTCCTCCCTTCTCTTAAGCCGGGTTCACTCGCTGACAGTTAACATTTCTTTCTTTGTGGTCCAGAAGGGCCATTCTTCATGGTCCACTCACCATGTTGATTGCACATCAGAATACCCGCATAATTGGGCGCCTGGGTGGCTCAGTGGGTTAAGCCGCTGCCTTCGGCTCAGGTCATGGTCTCAGGGTCCTGGGATCCAGCCCCGCATCGGGCTCTCTGCTCAGTGGGGAGCCTGCTTCCTCCTCTCTCTCTGCCTGCCTCTCTGCCTACTTGTGATCTCTCTCTGTCAAACAAATAAATAAAATCTTAAAAAAAAAAAAAATAAATACCTGCATAATTCTCTTCCCAGACTCTGGGAGCATTGGGTCACCCGTGGCCACATTTCCCACCGAGTGGCATGTCTTCATTTCTCTCTAGTGGTTGCTTTTCCATGGATCTGTTTGCCCAACCTTCTCTTCAAAACCAGCACTTCTCCTTTACGCATGATCTTCATGTTGTCTGTAAACATCTTCGCCGCTTCGGTCATTGAGATCCCCGCCGTCACACACGTCGGTTCCTTCTATTTGGTCCCTCCCTCCCTCCCTTCCTTCCTTTCTAAAAAACATTTATTCGAGAGAGAGCGAGAGTGATCACAGTGGGGGAGGGAGTGGGCTCCCCGCTGAGCAGAGAGCCCAGTGCGGGACTGGATCCCAGGACCCCAGGACCGTGACCTGGGCCCATGGCAGACGCTTCACCCGCCGAGCCAGCCCCGTGCTGCCACCCCTTCCTTCCTGTGCTCCTTGTACCGGGCTTCCCGCCTCACCGCCCTGCTCTTCTCGTCTCCATATGGCAGTTCGCGAAAGGAAATCAGTCTGTAAGGACCAGCTACTTCTCTGAGTCTGTGAGGGGCCTGAGGGGGCTCATTAGAATGCTAGTTAATGCTCTGTCTAGTCAGTGCCCAGAACTGGGTGCCCCTGTAATTTCTCATTCTGATGTAGCCTGTGGAATCTAGCAACTGAGAAAGAGGTCTGCTGCTGTCCTGCCCGCCCCTTCCCCCCACAGATTTTATGTGTTAAATGTAGCACAGACAGGGAGGAGGACATCAGAATTGCCAGAAGTTCCAGTAACATAATGGCCTGTTAGCTGTGGGCTTTTTTCCTTTAGGGCTGAGAAGGGAAGGCAGCCTATGGGTTCTGAGCTTTTGAGGGTTAGAATTCTCTGAAGTGGACCGAGACGCAGTCCAGAGCAGGGTGTGTGATGTGGCCAGAGTGGGTGAGGGGCTGCTGGGCAGGCCTGGCTTGGAGCTGGTCTCCCTTCAAGTTGCAGAATGACGTGCGTATGTTCCTCATGAGGAGAAATCTGCTGCCGTAACAGCTGTTCTCATAAATTGTGATGTTGACCGAAGAAAATGCTATTTTCAGATTCGGGGTTCATAGCCCAATGGTTTCCCTAGGAATAAGGGAGACATCATGAGGGTAGCAATGAGCATGGGGACAACTTGTAACCTTCTGGTTTGGGTCTGGGAGTCCGTTTTAGTTAAGAAATGCTTTTGAGGGGCGCCTGGGTGGCTCAGTGGGTTAAGCCTCTGCCTTCGGCTCAGGTCATGATCCCAGGGTCTTGGGATGGAGCCCCGCATTGGGCTCTCTGCCCAGCGGGGAGCCTGCTTCCCCCTCTCTCTGCTTGCCTCTCTGCCTACTTGTGATCTCTGTCTGTCAAATAAATAAATAAAATCTTAAAAAAGAAAAGAAAAGAAATGCTTTTGAGCCTTTTTAAGACGATCCTGTGATCTTAGCTCTTGTGTGTGCCCCCATGTCCCAGCACAGGCCGGGGGCTGTTGGCTGAGTGGGTTAGGCCTCCCTCCAGCCAGTGCCGACAGGCCTGAGAGCTGCCTTGGCCGTGCGCTGTGCTGACATGCCCTCTCCAGCGATTTTATCTGCTCCTGTGAAGTAGACGTCAGGATTGTGTTTGTTTGGCAAATGAAGCAACAGAAACTGGAGAAGAAATAACTCGTCCAAGGATCCACATCTAGAAAGGGGCAGAGCCAGGATTCGAGCCTGAGACATGTGGCCGTGCAGGCTGCCCTGGTACCCTGCCTGCCATGCCCAGGCCCTGCCTTTCGGGACACACATGTGTGCAGGGTAGGCGGGCAGCCCGCAGCCTCTCGTCCTGGCTCAGCACGCCGGAGGTAGTGGTCCGTGGTGTGGACCTGCTCTCTGATTCTCTTCTTCTCCCCTTCTCTCCTCAGGCTGCTTCTGTTCTTGACGTCAGATACGCATCTGCTTCATGAGAAACTCTGGTAGCTTTGAGCACTTGGTATGGACGACTGCGCTACCCAGGATATCAGGTATTCCAAGACATCACCTAGCCATCGGCATCACATCTCTGTGGACAAGCAGCTATTACCAAAAAAGGCGTACACTTCAGTCCTGTGCTCCATCTGCCTTAATCCTGTGCTCGCTCCGCCATGTTGGCGCCACTTCCCGGAGAGCCCCTTGCATCTCTCACACTCTGCCTAAGTGCTGGGGAGTCTCGTGGCCTGCACGCCTCCTGTGACTCTGGGGCCCCCTCCCCAGGCGAAGCTGAGCCCCACCGATGGCAGCTCTGCCCAGTCAGCAGCAGCTTCAAGCAGGTAGTCTACTTGGAAGGCACGACTCTGTTCCTGCATGGCCTGCCACTTCTACTTTGTGCATAATGTAATTTTCAGAGTGACTGTGACCCTGTTGGCCTTTTAGAAAGTTTCTCTTGTTTTCTGAGGCAACCACCTAAGTGATACCATGCTTCTTTGGAAATCACAGCATACTGGCAGACTGCGTTAGAACCTCCGTTGTGCCAAACACCCTCAGTCAGCTCACCTTTCCCCCAGACGTTGGGTGTAATTATGGTTTGTAAATTTTGCTGGCTTGAATCTCACCCTTCTCCCTTCCTAAGTGGTAGAAAAGCTCATTCGCAGCAGCTGTCCTCGGACACTAGCTTAAAGAGAACGTGGACCTCAACACTTTCTGCCTTCAGCTTTCAGCATTGTGATCGCAGGACAGGAGCCACCCTGTCTTTTCTGGATCCCCCCACCCCACCGTCCAGCTCCAAGAGCTGCGGTCCACAGCCCACACCACCGTACCTGGTGCTTGTGCATTGGAATTGGTGCCTTCTCCTTTTGGCAACCATGTTATCAGCCCTTTTTCTGTTTTAGTGTCTTATTTCTTCTTTAAAGTTTATTGCTTGCCAAAGATAACATCACCGAGATTAGGAGACAGAGGAGAAACTGCTGCAGGTTCTGACAGTGCAGATTTTAAATGTCAGGTTAGCTCACTAAAGGGTATTAGAATGGCTGGGGAAGGTTTCAGAGAAGCTACACGTCGTTCGTTGCCCGCTCTGTCGGTGTGCCTGGCCGTCTGCACACCGTCCATAGAGCTTTCTTTGTCCTTCAGATACCGGTGTGGTGACAAAAACACCGTCCTTTCTCTCTGAATAGGACAGGACAGAGAAGTGACCAGTTTATTGGCTCTAGTAAGAGCAAGATGAAAAGAAACAATGTTAAAAGTGGTCTGTAATGCCTTTGGGTTGGACTGGGAACAAGTAAATGTTTCTAATAAATGTTCTGAGATTTCCAGAATCACTTATTCTCGTACCAGACTGTGGACCCACTGTGGGGCTGAGGGACAGACTGTCAGGCCGTGTTCTCATGTAACCTTTGTCCCGCCCACGGTCAGTCCAGCCTGCACTAAATATGTTGAAGGAGCTTTTGTTGCTGTTGTTTTTGCATCATTTAAATATTTTTCCTGCTTTCAATACCAAAAAGAAAAAAAAAAAAAAAAAAAAGCAGATGCTTTAAGGCACAAACAGAATTCTTAAGAATTTAAAATATGCAATTAAAATTTGATGTGTTTTGACTCCCAAGCACCTTGCTCCCCCCCCCACCCCCTGCTTTTTAAAGTCTGCTGATTGTCTCTTTAGGAAGAGGGTCAGCTAGAAACCTAGACTGTTTGGAATTGTCTGTTTTTAGCTCTCTGGAGAAAGGTCATTCACAAGGGGAGTAGGATGGGACTTTCCTGACTTTCGTCATCTTGTGCCCTCACGGGGTGTTTGGGGGTCAGGTCGGAGCGTGTGAAGAACAGCATCCGAGGAGGCAGAGGGCGGCCACAGCTCGCTGCCCCCACCTGGACAGGGGAGCATCATAACACTAGTCGTGCGGTAGGGTTTGTCTGGGCTCGTATCCTAAGCCTGTCGTGTCATTGGAAAAGGGCAGGTGAACCATGGAGAGGAGGTGGTGAGAGTTTTGCACATCGCTTAAAGGGGACACTAGGCAAGAAGCGAGGCTCTTGGTTCTCTCCGCTTCTTCTCAAGGCCTCCTTCCTCTTTATGGAAGCAGCAGGTAGTTTGCTGCTGTGGGTCTCGTTCTGCCTGTAGATCTGTTCTCTCCGCGTGCCTGGGCTACTTTCCTTCTGGCAATGCGTGAAAGGCCCATGTTCTTAGCGAGTGGGGCGGGCAGCGCGCCAGCACTGCCTCCCGCACCATCCGCTCACGGGCTAGCCCGGCGCCAAGGAGCCCCCGCACCAGTGCGCTTGGCCGCCGCCAGCAGCCGGGTTCTGGCTTTCTGTCCACGGGAAGTGGGCATCGCTGTTTTCATTTGCCAGAAGGAAGAGAGATGGTTCTCTTTGCCTGATTCCTTCCTTGTCGTCTCAAGCAGAACGTAGCACTGTGTTTTAAACTGTTCCATTACACTGTCCTTGCAATGATGTTGTAAATGCAAGAAATCACTTTGCTTGAAAAGCTGAGTGATGGATCTTATTTATGTGAAGCCCCTTTTTTAACATATCAAGATTTCGGTGGGGACGCCTGGGTGGCTCAGTTGGTTGGACGACTGCCTTCGGCTCAGGTCATGATCCCGGAATCCCGGGATCGAGTCCCGCGTCAGGCTCCCAGCTCCATGGAGAGTCTGCTTCTCCCTCTGACCTTCTCCTCGCTCATGCTCTCTCTCACTGTCTCTCTCTCAAGTAAATAAATAAAATCTTTAAAAAAAAAAAAAAAAAAAAAAAGATTTCGGTGCATCAGCAGGTCGTATTTGGATGTGGAAGGGTCCACAGTGACAACTGCTTCGGATGCAATGTTCACTTAAGCTTTGTCTTCTTAAAAATTGATCAATGTGAATGTCATAATTATATATATATTTTTGTGGAAAATTTCTCCTAAGTATAAGTTATTGTGCAAAATATAGTACCATTGAAGCAAATGATAGTTTAACTTTTAGTTTAGAAATCCTAAAAGATATAAATTGTATTGCATATGCATTAAAAGTTTTTTTTTATTTAATTTTATGTAGGTGTGTAAAGTGTTAGGTAAAAATTGTTTTCACTTATCCATTTAAACACCTTGTTACTTGAATATTGTGTTGACTGGTCTGAAACAGCAATCGATCCTGTAACATAGCTCTTTTAACCGGGATGGCCGTGCCTCAGTTGTGCTGATCTTGCTGGGGCGCACAGTCCGGCGCCGCTGTCTGCAGGCACCCGCAGTTAGTGTAACACACCTGCTGTGTTCTCTTGGTGTGTTCGTGCCCACCAGGACACCAGTTCCTCAGAGTGGTTTTTGATCATTTTCAACCTATAAAGACCCTTTGATGGCCACCAACCTCTAATCAAAAAATGAAAATGAAAAAATTGTTGAGTTTTCCAAGCTTACGGTGGTGGACTAATTAAGCAGTTGTTTTCTGTGTGTAAAAGTTCCCGCAGATACCACACACCACTTTAAGTGTGCTCATTGTCACTTTAAATCTCAGCTATGCCCTATTTTTGTCTTTCTGAATATCAGATGTACTATTGGTAAAATTGCGCACCAAAAATAAGCCAAACAGTGCATTACACTAACTGGATCCCTGCTTAACGGAGCCAAGGAAAGACGGAGCCAGCGCCAACGAGAGCCTCGCTTCCTCTCTCGTCCGGCCTGTGTCTAAGCCCAGTGACCCAGGATCCAGGCTCAGTATCAAGTGAAACTTGGCTTCACGTTGACTCAAGGTAGTTAGCTCATCTGAACCTAGTGATCTTGTGCAATGCTCACCGACCAGCCCTCCCGGCCCCTCCCGGCCCCCCCGGCCCCTCCCCGGGCCCTGGCGGCTCCCCTCCTTGCCCAGAAGCACAACTGCAGCAATGTTCCGACTCAGAAGGAAGGTCAGTAGAGTCTATGCATGTCGTGTGATCATGAGTGTTTACAGTCACCTCCCCCGAAAACTAAAATTTATACTGGAGTGGATAGTATTCCATTACGTAGACCTATCAACTTTGCTAAGTGCTTTTTAGATTGCTTAAAAATTTTTCAAGATTTTAAAAGATGTATAAGGTTAAGTTTGCAAATATAATGGAAATGCTGTATATCTTTTGAAGTGATAAAATCCACGTTGGAATTTTAAAGAAAATATGTTGTAATAATGCTGTTGTAAGTACTATTTTAATGTCTCTTTCTGCCTGTTTTCTATATCAGCACACTCGTGGTGAATGTTCATAGCATTATAATTGCTTAGCCATTGAATGATAACATTTGTTAGTGGAGATCGAAAAATTTATTTGTGAAATACTGCAGAATTCATTTTTCTATTTCTAATACTTGCTGAAGTTAAATAAAAAATTTTCAAGCCATTGACGTAATAAAATATGACGCAAAACGTTTTCCGCACCCTCCCTTTTGCTTCAAAGCAGTGGCCCGTGCCAGTGCGTGGTGGGGTTTTGTGATGGGCATTGCGGTTTCAGAGTGAAGACCCCCCCGGAATTATACCCTTGGAAGCAGCCACGGATGCCTTCTGTATTGAGCCTATGGCGCTCCTTGAACTGCATTTTTAAAAAAATTCTTAGGTACGATGATCTTCCGGTCGGGACCAGGTCGAGACACGCGCATCCCTAGCAGTTGGCAGCTGTTGAGGGCTTACATGTTGAGGCTCGGTGAGAGGACTTTTTTTCCCCATTAGTAGTTTTTCTCTTTTCAGCGTGACCAGGCTTGCCACCTGGACGCTGGCCTCTGCACGGCCCTGGACTGTGGCAGTGAAGAGGCCGACCACCACCTTGTCACCCCTGGTCTGCTAAGCGTGGACGCAGCTCTGCCTTCAGCACCGCCGAATGGTACGAAGAGCCTTCCAGCACCCGCGGCCGCCTCTGCCGTCTCCGCTCGTGGCCAGAGTGGGGTCTGGCTAGGGGACCTCCGGAAGAACCTGACCTCACCCCCAGCGCTGCTTTGGGCTGCATTGAAGATCCGCAGACGGGGCCCCTCTCTGTGTGTGACTTGGCAAAGGGTACGGCGGGGCTCGTGGGACACCTGTGAGAGTTCCTTGCCGTCACCACACTCTCGGCGTCACAGGAGAGGATGCTGGGTGCTGCCAGAGGGTCTTCCCGGGTGACAACTGGGGCAGCACCCAGGAGGGACAGAGGCTCAGGCTGTCACGTGTGACTTGTGGAGGTGCCTCGTGGTACGAAAAGCGCCCTGCACTGTCCCGCCAGGAGGTGGAAGGGAAACTGAGGGAGAGTGCAGGCGCAGGGAGAGAGGAGAGGAGGGTCGAGGTTGCGGAGAGGAGGTGGCCCACTGTCCACAGTGCTGGACGTCTGCCAGGGTGGGAGCCAGACGGGCTGCTTGGGCTTGGCCGCCATCACTTTAGAAGGGCGACCAGCACTAAGAGGAGGAGGTGGAGGGAGTTAGGGCAGTGCTGAGGGGGAGGTGGCTTCCAGAGGCTGGCCTCGACTGCCACCCCTGTGCGGGACCTCAGGCAACAGACCTGTCATGGGTTCTGACATCAAGGGTGCTTGAGGGAGCCCAGGCCCCCCTCGTCTCTCGGGCCCCATCGCCCCGGTCTCTGCCGCAGGTGCAGCTGCCCGCTGTCCTGAGTGGGAGGTAGTGGGGGCTGGGCTGGAGAGCAGGAGGAAGTTGGGGTGCCAGAGGGCAACCCCCGAGGGCCACGGAGGTGACTGCTGGAAACGGTCCCTGTCACTCCTCGTTCCCTGGGCTCCCGTTCAGAACAGAGCCCTCATGACCGGCGTTGCGCTCTGGTGCGCTCGGGGCCAAGGCCACTGGGAGGCGGCAAGTCTCCCTCTCCCTCTGTGTCCTGGGCTGGATCACTTCTGTAGAGGGAGAGGCCTCGAGAGCACTTGGCAGCCTGTATTTCGGGAACGGGCGTGGCCGCACCCCCCCCCCCCCCCCCCCCCCCCCCC